>NW_006408537.1:25851551-25902127 GCF_000296735.1 Chrysochloris asiatica
AAAAAGAGCCTCATAATACATAAATAAAAAAGAAAGAAATAAAAGGTTATTTAATAATGTATGTTAGTTCCACATAGGCCAGCTTGTATGTTGCATGTACTTGTACAGTTTGCTCGTTAATTACTATACTGAAATAACCGAGAAATATAAGCCATCCATTTTTGTTATAGACATTTTACAGGTTTTAGCCAGGCTCAGTCTTTGGGTCTGGTGTGAAGTGTCTATAGATGGACTTTATTTTTTACCCTCTGGAAAACGTGATGTAGTATGGACCAAATTCCTTCTAATAAATATTTTGGTGTAGATTCCTACTGTGGGGCTGTAACACATGTAGACACTGTGTACACACTAGTTTTTAATCCATAGACATACTGCCTGCACCAAGTGAATTCTTTATTATTATTTATACATGCCAGACTTATCTGCCCATCATTCCACAGGGCACAGATTGACCACTGCTCACCATACCGAGCAGGAAAAACTGAAGCATTGGTGCACTTCTACTAGATTCCGTTCTGTCTTAGTGGCCAACAATCAACTAATTTTAATTGGGTAGTATCTTTCTATTTTGACCACTTGTCTTAACACTCCCCTGTGCTTTTAAATAAACTTCCAACTCATGTTATGTAAACATGTTTAATAAAATTTACTTTTCATGTCAGTTGGTAGCCATCTGTGTTCTATGTTTTGCCAGATTTACATTGTGGGTTCTGTGGTACACACTGGGAGCCAGTTCATGGGAAGGGGAAACTGGGATCTGTTGTTTGTTGCGGGCATTTGACTTGACTTGTCTCTGCACTATATATGTCTTTATCTAAGGCCCAAAGGGTACTTTGCATCACATACAAATTTTCACTTTGTCAGCCTGTCTAAGTGAGCACATGACTACACTTCTGAAAAGTGGCATTATTAAAAACAATAAATCTTACTAAGAATCAAATGGAAGGTTGTTTTTCTGCTGCTGTTTGAGTGTGCTAATAAAAGAAGCAACTCTGTCGTCCAATTGTCAAATCATTTTAACTTATGTACCACATCAAAATATTGAGTTGTGCGTCTCTCTTTGCAGCATCTGGTTCCTCTTTCCAGCTCTTCAATCTGAACCCTTCACTAATTTGTAAAACCTTGTGTTAGAGTAGGCAGACTGAACAAAACTAAGCAATACGTTTACTTTAAATCATTTTTAGTAGAGTGTTGGTGAATCAACATATCTTCAAATCGAGATAGGTAAGTCTTTAAGAATATATTAGAAGAAAGTATTAACTTTCTTAATTTCATGATTGTTCTCTTTTCTTCTCCAAAAGTACAATCATGTATTTCATAGTCATCCCTTACAAAACATTTGCTAAACACTAATGATATGTTGCATATCATTAATATACAACAGTATTAATAATAAATTAATAAACAGTCAACTGTTGAGGTATAATCTCCTTAACCTTCTAAGCACTCTTAATTTTTTATAGACCAAGCTGACTTTAACCTTGTAAAGCAAAATAAGCACAGCTAAATCAGTGTCAAACTTGAAACAACAAAGCAAACCGCATCATCAAATCGCTTGTTAGCAGTTTTTAAAACATGACCAGTTGCTTGTCCATGAGACATAAAATTATCTGTTAGGCTGGCTGAACAGGAGGCAAAAGCTGTTGTTAGGTGCCCTCCAGTGGGTTCTGATTCTTAGTGGCCCTATGTGAGAGAGTAGAAGTGTCCCACGGTGTTTTCTTGGCTGCCACATTTATGGAAGCAGATGGCCAGGTCTTTATCCCTCAAAGCCTCTGGGTGAATTCAAACCTTTCGGCAGTCAAGCACTTAACCATGGCACTTCCATGGCTCCTTCTGAATGCCATTTTGTTTTTTTGGTTTTGTGCCACCAAGTCAGTTCCCGCTCATAACAAATCCTGCATAGAGTTTTGTTGTTGTTGTTGTTAAGTACCATTGAGTCCATTCTGACTCACAGCAACCCTGTATAGGGTTTCTGAGGTGCAGCTGGTGAGCTTGAACCACCAGACCTTGCAGTCCAGCACATTAACCTGCAGTACCACACCAAGACTTTGTATAGGGTTTACAAGGCTGTAATCTTCATGGGAATGGGAACAGAAAACCTCATCTTTCTCCCTTGGAGAGACTGGAAGATTAGAACTGCTGAGCTTGCTTTTAGTAGCCCAACTCATAATCCACTTTGCAGTAGTGTTCCTCAGTTATGTATCAGTCACAAAAATCTGAATCTTGGAGTTGAATTGTCATTGATCAGACTTGAATCTTAACCCCATAGACCTGTAGCAGCTATTCAGCCTTTCATGATCGATTCGTATGTCCTCTTAAGTTACTACTTCCAAAGTAGATTCCCTGAGTCTTCGTATAGGTACAGAGTGCCTCCTCATCAGAGGAGGTAAGAAGTCAGTCCCTTGCAGACCCCTGACACACAGCCTGGAGCTTCTGTCCTGAGTCCCCTCAGGTATCTCAGAGACACAGCATGTGAAAGCCTTCACAGTTCTCAGTGCATCATGGACATTACAGGATGACAGTTTTACATTGTTATTTGGTGGTCTCATTCAAGCTACTCTAAGCTCATACTGACCTTTCCAGTCAACAGCCAAGCATTTAACCATGGTGACACAGGACTCCTTTCTAAGGGAGTTATGAACACATTCATTGCTGGGTTACTTTGAAATCTCTCACAATAGAGCAGGCAGAAAATACATTGACCTTGAACTTGACTAGATAACTTGGTGCTTCTGTATGTCAGGGAAAGTTAGTGATGACACAAGTAGGAACCATTCTCCACAGGAAGGACTGTTGCAAGTAGGCACTGCCCAGTCAACATGGTCCTTGATTAAGTGTCATATCGATCAGATCTGAACCCAACTCTCAGCCTAAAACAGAGACATCCCAACTGAACCCCAGATCTATGGATAAGAAAAAATGTGTTATTTTTGTTATGAGCCACTAAGATTTTGAATCTGTTTGTTGGGAAAGGTTATTGTAGCAAATCCTATTGCACCATCCTTCTTCATCAGTTCCTCTTCAGGCAGCCAATATGTCTGATTATTGTTCCAAGTACTAAGTAAAGAACCTTGTTTATTCCGCAAGCTTCTGACCTTATTTTTCTTTTTTGCTTTACTTCCAAGATCTTATCTCCTCCTAGATTTCAATGATTGCCTCTATCTTCATCTGTAGTACCACACTTTGTCCAATTAACAGATCTGAGTTCCAAACTATATACGGGTAGTCCTTTGATGATACAGTATCTCAGCTAAAATCCTGGCATGACACTGCAAGATAATGCACTAGACCACAAGGTCGGTGGTTCAAATTCACCAACTGCTCCTTGGAAACCTTACACAAGGTCACTGAGTTGGAACTGACTTGATAACAACAACAACAAAGTAAATTAGATCATATTTCCCCAAAGTCATCCTATTTCTGTTGGACATCATCATTTTCCAATATTTCAAATATTTTATTTATTCTTAAAGTTGATAAAGTCAAAATAAGAATAATTAATGTAACAGAACATGATGAGTTGAAGAGGATAGGTTCCTTTCCTATCTTTTTGTATCAACAGAGTTTTATTAAGCATTTCTTTCATGCCAAGTACTTTGTTATGTTTTTAAGTGCTATCAAGTCTGTTCTGACTCATAGCGATCCTATGTAGGACTTCCAAGGAGCAGCTGGTGGGTTTGAACCACCAACTTTACAGTTAGGAATCCAGTGCTCATACTACAGCACCACATCATAACCCATCATAACTGACCATATAATGCTAAAGAAGATGAAAAGGAACGCTAACCCTAAAGAAATCTACAACCTAGTTGTTAAGTGCCGTCAAGTCGGTTCCGACCCATAGCAACCCTGAACAGGGTTTCTGAGGCTGCCGATCTATACTGGAGCAGAAAGCCTCATCTTTCTCCCGTGGAGCAGCTGGTAGTTTCGAATTGCCGACCTTGCGGTTCACTGCCCAATTCATAACGACTATGCTACCAGAGCTCCTTCTACAACCTATTAGGAGTAAAAAAAGACTTTTCCCTCCAAAAAACTAAACAGTCCACTCTTAGAGTTAGGAGAAAATGATGTGGTTAGACTGTGCAGACTTTCTCTTTTTTTTAGTAAATAAATAAATAGAAGAGTAAGACACTGCAGGCAGTAAAAGCAGCTGGATAAAAGCCAGAGACAGAAAAAATTTGGTAAATTCTAAGAACTCAAAGGAATCCACTGTGAATTAAATGCAAAGAACAAAGAAACCAACAAGATAAGCAGGATGGATCATGCAGTGTTCTCTTTCACCTCTCTGAAAACTCACTGGGTCTTACAACTCTCTACATTTTCCTCTATTTTTGTTGCTGGTTGCCTTAGAGTCTACTCTGACACATGACAGCCTCATGTATGTCAGAGTAGAACTATAGTGCATGCGATTTTTAATGGCTGATACTTCGGGCATAGATCACCTTTCTTCTAAGGAGTTCTGAGTTGACTCGAACCACCAATCTTTCCATTAACAGCCAGGCATGCTGCACCACCCAAGAACTCCTGTTATTACCATAGGACTCTTCATTCAAAGTATATGCCTGGTGTGGTGCTGTAGGATAAAACACTGGACTGCAAGGTCAGTTTGAGCCACAAGGTCAGAGGTTCAAACCCACCAGATTCTCCTTGGAAACCCTATACAGGATCACTATGAGACATTACTTACTTGACTGTGCTTAACAACAATCTTACCATATAGTTGGTGCTTAGTACAAAACTGGCAAATAAGTTGTTTAGGGAAGGATAACCACTGTGAAAAATAGACCCCCAAACATATAAGTCCTTAAGCACAATAGAAATTTACTTCTTACTAGCTAACATTAGCATTGAGGAGGTGAACAGATCAGAGGGACAGCCTTCCTCTTTGAGGTCATTCAGGAGCCCAGGTTGATGGGAGCCCTGAAATCTTCAACACAGGGTTCTATTGTTGTTAAGTGTTGTTGAGTCAGTTCCAACTCATAACGACCTTGTATAGGGTTTCTGAGGAGCAGCTGTGTTTGAACTGCCAACCTTGCAGTTCAAACTGACCTTGAGGTCAAGTGTTTATCCTATGATGCCACACCAGAACTCTATTTGTTCTTGTTAAGTGCTGTCTGGTCGATACCAACCCATAGTGACCCTGTATAGGGTTTCCTAGGACCAGCTGGTGAGTTTGAACCGCCGACCTTGTGTTTCAAAACAACCTCGTTGTCCAGCAAATTAACCCACAGCATCAAACAGGGACTCTATAGCACCTTGGAAATTGACTCCACTGCTGCCATCTAGAAAGGGAGAAATGGAGGAACGCAGTGAGAGATGTTTATGGACCAGGTCTAAAGTGGGGCACCTGTGTTCCACTCACATTCCACCAGCTAGAATCCAGTCATCTGGCCTCAACATATTACCAGGGATGGTGGGAACACCCAGAAGTATGAGGGAACGTGGACTTTGATGAGCAATTAGTCGTCTCTCCCTGTGAATCACAGCACCTCACAAGCCACCGTAGTACAACAAACTGTGAATGAATGAATGAATGAATGAATGAATGAAGGTCAAAGCACTGCACCTTTTTTTTACGTCAGTACCAGTGTTTTGGCTTGAAAACTTTCCTTTTGGTTTCAGCAACGTAAGTAACATGTTGGGAACTATGGGCAATTCTGAGGCTAGGATGAAAAGCCTAAGACCAACACACCAGTTCTCTAAAAACCACTCAGCTCTGGGATGGCCTCTCCTTCAGAACACCTTCACTAGGCTCTACATATTACTAAAAGTTTCTCTCCTCTTCAAATTGGATCAAAGCAAGAGGATCAGCATTCAGTCTATCTATAAGTAATTTTTCAACTGCTATGGGGAATTTCTTTCTTTAGGAATATGCTTCCTGTTTAGCTCCTAACCGAGATAAGTTACTGACAGATTCTGTGAAGGAGTACAAATGGGTAAGCTCAACAGGTAACTGAAAGATTGTAGGTTCAAATTCACCTAGTAACACTATGGGGAAAACACTGGGAGATCTGCTTCCTTAAAGATGACAGTCTAGAAATCCCTAGGGAACAATTTTGCTCTGTTCTAATCAGTTACATGGAGTAGCTATGAGTCAGAATAGACTCAATGGTACCTACAATAAGATCCTGTGCTAGAATGGTTTTAGATGGAGTGATAGATACATGAGTATAGATGAATGGGCATAAACCAGAAAAGGGAATTTGTGGACTCATGTAACAGAAAATTCTATAAGATTTGGTTAAGACAGAGCCTGGAGCTAATGGACTGTTATCAGCAAGTATCTGTCTCTCCCGACCTCTTGGCTTTGGCATCTGCTCTGTTGACTTAGTGTTTAGGTATGTACTTCCCATGATGTAGCAAAATAACTGATGGCAGCCATAGACTCAGCAATCTCAGTAGAAAGAGTACATGTGTGCCCCAATCTCAGTCATGATACTCTTGGATTATTTGGGGTAATTGCCTAGCACTGAACCAAAATCACCAGCCTGAGAAATGAAATACATTAATGGATGATTTGTGTCACGTGTCCTGTCCTGGATCCAGAAAATAGAGTTTCACTCAAACAATATAGTCTAAGATTGAGGGTGGCTCCCCCAAGACAAAACTGAAAATCTGGATGTTAGTAGAAGCAAGGGAATGATGCTTGTCTCAAAGCCTGGGAAAAGTGGGAAAAGAATTCTCAAAACTGACTAGCCCCACCATAGCCACCCCTCTAATTATACCCATCATTCACTGTCTTACAAATTAAGGAACCAAATGATATCTAAAACCTCAACTTGGTATTTTGAAGAATATGCCATTGTACATTCATGTTACATATATCATATGCAAATATATAAAATTCATTTCCTTTTAATAGAATTAGTTTTTGTGTAAGTTGTTTATGAATGCATTAAATAACATCTAGAGTGGCAGCTTAATAACTGTTTAAAGAAGTAATGAGCATAAAGAGTCAAGATAACAGTAACAAATACAAGTGGTACTTGTGAGTTCTGCTGGTGTTAAGGTTACAGGTACCACTCTGCTATTGTAATTTGCTGCCTTCAGTGACAAAAGAAACAGCAAATTTTAGTGAGAGGTAAGAAAAAAAAAAGCAGTGTATTTTTTTTTCATCCACCTCAGCGACCTCCTGAATCTTTCCTGGGATCACATTAGGAATTGTATAAACCCATTCCGATGGGTTAGTTATTCTCATTGTTGCTATATGCCTTCATGTTAATTTTTGACTCTTAGCTGCCCAATGTGACAAAGTAGAACTGCCCCCACAGGATTATCTAGGGTCCTGGTGTAGCTCTGTAGGATAAACACTTGACCATAAGGTCGGTTTGAATGGCAAGGTCAGCGGTTCAAAGCCACTCCTCAGAAAACCTATACAGGGTTGCTTTGAGTTGAGACGGAGTCAATGGCACTTAACAACAACAAACAACAATCTTTACAAGTAGTCCTGGTGTACCACTGTAGGATAAGCACTCAGCCACAAGATCAGTTTAAACCACAAAGTTGGTGGTTCAAACTAATCAACTGCTCATCGGAAACCCTATATAGGGTCGCTATGAGTCAGAGAAGCCTTGGAGACACTAACAACAGCAACAATCTTTGCAAGAGTAGATGGCCAGGTCTTTCTTCTGATGAGCTGCTGGGCAGGGTGGGTTGGAACTGCCAACATTTCGGTTAGCAGCAAGTGCTTAACCATTGTATAACCAGGGCATCTGACTTTTCCCTGGTTATCAACAGCATTGTACCACAATGACATGATCTCAGCAGCATCAGTAGAGCTCATGGCTGGGCTTTTTGTCCCTTTCTTTTTATACCTGTCTTAGTTAGCTAATGCTAACTAATGTAACACAAATACCATAAATGGGTGGCTTTAAACAATTGAATTTTGTTTTCTCACAGGTCTGGAACCTAACATTCAGATCAGGGTATCTGCCATGCCAACTCTTCCCTTGTTGATAGATAATCCCAGGAATTCCTTGGTTGTTAGCAGTCCTATATGGCATCTGTCTTCCTATTATGCGCCAGAGTCTGCTTTTTTTATAACTCAGAAGTGATTAGATTTAGTACACCTACTACATTGGTATGACCCGTAAACATAACACAGTGTTTCCAAACAAGATTGTATCCACGGGAATAAGCATTAAGATTCGAACACATATTTTGGGGGAACACAACTCAATCCATAAGAATGTCTTATTCCAATCACCTTGTTTTTAAATGACTTGAATTTCTTTGTAAAAAAAACTTCTGAAATGATTCAAGGGGGTGGGGGTGGGGTGGGGGGAAGGCTTTTAAAACCCAGTGGAATGACAAAACTGACCAGTCCCCATGTTAACATTTCATACACCTTATTAGCATTGTCCCACCCAGTCATTCTACCACTTGTCTGTCCGTCTGTTTGTCGTACTGTGATGGCTTGCATGTTGCTGCAATCCTGGAAGCTATGCCTCTGGTATTTTAAATATCAGCAGGGTCACCAATTGTGGACAGTTTTTAGCTGAACTTCCGATTAAGGCAGAGTAGATAAGTGACGTGGATTACTTCTAAAGTTTCAGTCACTGAAACCCTTAGGAATAGCAGCAGAGCATTGTCAGACATATTGGGAGGAAATGAGCCCCTTGGATTGGAAGGCACTCAAAATGTGATGGGGGAAGAGCTGCCTATACAAAGTAGAGTTGACCATAATGACTTGAATGGAGTAAAGCTTTAAGACCTTCATTTGCTGATAGGACACAACTCTAAA
The DNA here is from genome assembly GCF_000296735.1 of Chrysochloris asiatica. NCBI lineage: Eukaryota > Metazoa > Chordata > Mammalia > Afrosoricida > Chrysochloridae > Chrysochloris > Chrysochloris asiatica. The sequence continues at coordinate 25,860,295 of NW_006408537.1, forward strand.
TGAGAAGAAACAACTGCAAATACCCATTAATAACCAGAACATGGAATTACGAAGTATAAAAGTAGGAAAATTGGAACTTGTCAAAAATGAAATGGAATGCATCCAGATTGCTATACTAGGCGTTGTTGTTGTTAAGTGCCATTGAGTCATTTCAGACTCACAGCGACCCTGTATAGGGTTCCCCAGGAGCAGTTGGTGAACTTGAACCACTGACCTTGCGATTCAAATCGACCTTGCAGTCTAGCAGATTAACCCTTAGCACCGCACCAGGACTCCATCCAAGGCATTAGTGAGCTCAAATGGACTGATATTAGTCATTTTGAATCAGACAATCATACGGTTTTTATGCCGGGAATGACCAATTGAAGAGGAATGGTATCACATTCATTATTAAAAGGAACATTTTAAGATCTGTCTTAAAGTACAATGCTGTGTGTGTTAGAATAATATACCTACGAGGAAGGCTAGCTAATACTACTATTATTCAAATTTATGTATCAACCATTAAAGCAAAAGATGATGAAATTGAAGAGTTCTACCAACTTCTTCAGTCTTAAATTAACCAAACATGTAATCAAGATGCATTTATACTTATTGGTAGTGATTGGAAAGTGAAAGTTGGAAACAAAGAGGAAGGATCAATAGTTGGAAAATATGACCTTGTTGATAGAAGTGATGCTAGAGGTCTCATGATAGAATTTCATAAGGCCAGTAATTATTCATAGCAAAACCTTTTTAAAACAAATGAAAGGTGACTGTACACATGGACCTTACCAGATGGAATACACAGGAAGTAAATTGACTATATCACTGTGGAAAGACAATGGAAAAATTCCAAAAATTGAAAACAAGGCCAGGGTCAGACTGTAAAACAGACTATCAATTACTCATATGCAAAGTCAGGTTGAAGCTTAAGAAAATTAAAAGATGTCTACAAGATTCATAATATGACCATGAAGACATCCCAGATGAATTTAGAAACCAGGAATAGATTTGATGCATTAGACATTAGTTACTGAAGACCAGAGGAGTTGTGAGATGACATCAAGTATATCATATAGGAGGAAATCAAAAGATCATTTAAAAGACAGGAAAGAAAGAAAGGATCAAAATGGATGTCAAAAGAGAAAGAAGCTAAAGTGAATGGAAAAAATAAAAAGGTAAAAAAGTTCAACAGAATGCAGTTCAGAAATTCAAAGCAAAGTTTTATAATGAAATGTGCAAAGACCTGGAGTTAGAAAACCAAAGGGGAAGCGCACACTCAGCATTTCTGAAGCTGAAAGAACTGATGCAACAATTACAACCTCAACTAGCAATATTAAAGGATTCTATGGGCAAAATATCAAATGATGCAGAAAGCACAAAAAGAAGATGGAAGGAATACAGAGTCACTATAGAAAACAAAAACAAAAACAAAAACAAAAAACCCACAGTCAATGTTGAACTATTTCAAGAGCTATCATATGATCAAGAATCAATGGTACCGAAGGATGAAGTCTAAGCTGCACTGAAGACATTGGCGAACTACAAGGCTCCAGGAAGTGATGGAATACAAATATAAATCTTTCAACAAACTGATGCAGGCCTGGGGCTGCTCACTTGTCTACCCCATGAAATTTAGATGACTGCTCCCTTGCCAAATGATTGGAAGAGATTCATATTTGTGCTCATTCCAAATAGAGGTGGCTCAACATAATGTGGACAGAATCAGACAAGATCATTAATATCATTTTGTACTATAATGTCAGAATTGAGTTGTTGAGAAATGTTTAACAGGTCATTAAGAAATGGTATGGCGCTGTGGATTAATGCGTCAGACTGCAAAGTCACTGGAACTACAAGGTCAGTGGTTCAAGCTCACCAGCTGTTCCTTGGAAACCCTATATAGAGTCACTGTGGATCGGAATCGACTCAGCAGCACTTAACAACACCAAGAAGAAATAAAAGAAATGGGAGCTAATCCCTGTATTAAATCGGCTATTCCCAATATTTTAAAATAAATTCCATTATTGTTCATCTCTCTCCTCCAGTTCAACAGTCTCCCAGATGCCAATACCCACTGACTCCTCATCTAATTGTCATCTGTCTCTTCAGCAGCTCTTCCCTGTGTTCTCAGCCAAGGACACCATTCCTTCCTGTGAGCACTCCTAATCAGAGCACTGTGTAGCCAGACAATTAATGTCCCAATAGTTCACATGGGTACCTTTCAAAAATGCAGATTCTGTGTTAAAAATGCAAGTTTTGGCCTTCGATTCTCCCAGGCAAGACTTGCAACATAACTTGAGAGCCCCAGTGTAAAATGGGGATCTCTGGGTGAGTAAAACAATGAAGCACTCAGTACCTAACTGAAAGGGTGGAGATTCAAGTTTACCCAAGGCACCTAAAGAGAAAGTCTTGGCGATCTACCTCTAAAAAATCAGGCACTGAAAACCTTATAGAGCACAGTTCTATTCTCATATACATGGGGTCACTAGGAGTCAGAATTGAGTCCACAGCAACAGGTGTGGGTTTTGGTTTAGTGCAAAATGAAAATACAATGGTTCTTATTCAAACATTATGAAGGATTTCAAGATGGAGACAACCGAAATTGAAACCAAGTGTGGGGGCCTCATAAGCATGTGGCCCTATGTGGTCGCAGAAGTCGCACACCTGTGAAGCAGTCTGGTTACCACATGCTAAGGGGGTTGGTGGTGGGATCCCACTTTCAGTAGAAATGTGTGAGTGCACAAGACAAGAGAACAATCTTAGAGTTGGCCATTATTTCCAGGGGCTTTCTTCCTATCCAGACACACACACACACACACACACAAACACCAGCTGCCATCAAGTTGATCCTGGCTCCTAGAGATAAGCTGTGTCTAAGTAGAACGGTTCTCCTTTGAGTTTTCAAGGCTGTGAGTAGAGCAAGGCTCTGGTAGCATAGTGGTTACGAATCGAGCTGCGAACCGCAAGGTCAGCAGTTTCAAACTAGCAGCGAATTTGTGGGAGGAAGATGAGGCTTTCTGATCCCATAAAGATTTACAGCCTCAGAAACCCTGTGCAGGGTCTCTATGAGTCGGGACCGACTCCACGGCACTTTACAACAACAAGTAGATCAACCAGACCTTTGGGTGAATTTGAGCCAAGTGCTCCTTTATGTCATCCGGGGAGTCCCTAGCCAGGTCAGTGCCCAGGTAAAACTGCTCCTGGTTTTCTTGCCATTTAGATCTTGATTCCTTTGATTAATGTTGGTCAAGCCGATACCCCTAAACAGTGTTCTAGAACTTCATTTATTTTCTCTGGGACAATGTTTTTATCAACCAGTGTTCTGCAAATTATATTCTAGAGACACATGGAGCAGTTTTCCAGCCTCTTTCTAGGCAGCATTGAAAGAGATACAAGAGGAAGTCAAGCAAGGCAAATTCAAAGCCTTCACTCTTGCTCCAGCCAGAATTCTAAGCTGTAATCTTCTTGCTGATGGTTTTTTGGAAGTTTAAGAAAGGGAATGTTGATGTGTGTCAAGTAGGAAAGTTGCACTGCTATGAAAAGTTAAAACAAAAACTCCAGATGGATAATAAGAGTGACTTGTTTAATAGCAACCATAGACAAATATGACTCTGAATTATATTAAAGTTTGTCCAAAATGATTAAAGTCATTAGAACCCTGTTGACTAATGGGTAAAACAACAAATATAATGACAGATGAACAAAATTACCCAAGTTTTCACTTAGGAAGCTCTGTTTTACATATGACGGGAAGAATGCTAGCAGACTGAGTAATGTTATTGTTATGTGCCATTCAGTCAATCCAAGGGGCTCTGGTAGCATAGTGGTTACAAGTTGGGCTGCCAACCTCAAAGTCCACAGTTCGAAACTACCAGTCATTCTGCAGGAGAAAGATGAGGCTTTTTGCTTCTGTAAAGATTTACAGCCTCAGAAACCCTATACAAGGTCCCTGTAAGTCAGAACCCACACCACCACGCCACCATTCAGACTCATAGTGGCCCTAAAGGACAGAGTAGAATAGCCCCATAGTCATTCCAAGGCTGACTGTCACATCTTCCTTCTGCATAGGGGGCTGGTTGGTTATGTGCAACCACCAGGGTTCCTGATGATCCTTCCTATTCTGATTGCTGCATGTCGGTTACCATGATAGTAGTTGATGTCTGGAGAATGAGAAAACAATTGGAAACTCAAATTAATTTATTCTATGGCATGTTTCTTACCTTCAGGGAGGATGGACACTATTTGTGGAAGTCTCCCCTACTGTAACAGCTCTAGGATAAACGCTTGACTGCTAACTGGAAGGTAGACAGTTCAAATCCACCATCCATTCCTCAGAAATTCTATACAGGGTTACTATAAGTCAGAATGACTCCACAACATTTAACAACAACCATAACTGTTTCCACGCAGAAACTTGCTCTCCAGCATAGATATTCTAAAGCAAATGGAAGAAATGAGGAAGTATGAGAGCTGAACAGAAAATTTCAAAGGTGAGCTCAAGAAGATAAAGCCAAATATTACAACAAAATGTTCAAAGATCTAGAATCAGAAAACCAAAAGGGAAGAACACGCTCAGCATTTCTCAAGCTGGGGGAACTGAAGAAAAAATTCAAGCCTAGACTTTCATTATTGAAAGATTCTCTGGGCAAATTATTGAATGATGAAGAAAGCATCAAAAGAAGATGGAAGGAATACACAGAATCATTGTACCAAAAGGAAATGGTTGATATTCAACCATTTCAAGAGGTAGCATATGATCCAAAGCCAATGATAGTGAAAGAAGTCCAAGGTACATTCAAGGAATTGGCAAAGAACAAGGCACTAGGAATAGATGGAATGAAAATTGAAAACTTTCAAGAAAGTGAAGTGGCACTGGAGTCACTCACTCATCTCTGCCAAGAAATTTGGAAAGAGACTATCTGGCCAACTGATTGGAAGAGATCTGTATTTGTGCCCATTCCAGAGAGGTGACCCAAGGGAATGTAGAAATCATCAGACAATCTCTTTGATAACCCATGAAAGCAAACTTTTACTAAAGGTAATACAGAAATGGCTACAATCATACATTAACAGAGAACTTCCAGAGGTTCAAGCCGGATTCAGAAGAGGCCATAGAACGAGGGATATCATTGCTGATATCCGATGGATCTTGGCTGAAAGCAGAGAATATCAGAAAGATGTTTACCTGTGCTTTATTGACTACGCAAAGGCTTTCGATTGTGTGGATCATGACAAGCTATGGACAACATTGCGAAGTATGAGTATTCCAGAACACTTAATTGTGCTCATGAGGAATCTGTACCTGGACCAAGAAGCAGTGTCCTAGTGTGGTGCTTTAGGATAAACACCGGACTTCCAGGTCTGTTTGAACCTGTACAAGATTGGCGGTTCAAGCTCACCAGCCACTCCTGGGAAAACTATACAGGGTGGTTATGAGTCGGAACTGACTGAACTGACAGCATTTAAGACAACAACAACAAAGAAATTTCACTTTGCTACATTAGCAAATTGCCAAAAACTCAGAAATATATTTAGAGGATTGGATCCCTGCCGTTGTTCGTGAGAGCTAAGTAGGTGATCCCAAGTGTTTCAGAGTGGAACTGCTCCACAACTCCACCCTTATAAAACAAACGGTGTGGTGGTGCATCATCACCACAAGATGGCAGTAGTGCTTCATGCAGCCCTTCATACTGCCATCAAATCAATCCACATTCATAGTGACCCTGTATAGGATTTCTGATTTCTGAGACTGTAAATCTTTACAGAAGCAGGAAGTCTCATCTTTCTCCCAAGGAGAGTGTGGTGGTTTTGACTAGCCATAGCAGTCCAGTGTTTATCCTACAGCACCACTAGGGCTCCTTGTACAGCTCTTGGAAGATGCTAAAGGCAGATGATCCACTTGAGGAGGCAATGTTTCTGTGTAAGTCTTACTTGGTAGACCTGCACAGAGAAATGCCCAGTCATTTTACCAAAAAGGAAAAGTCGATGTCATCCATTTCAGGATGTAGTAAATGATCAAGAATTGATGATATTGAAGGCAAAAGTCCAAGCTGTACTGAAGGCATTAGTGAAAAACAAGACTCTAGGAACTGTCAGAATACAAATTGAAATATTTCAGCAAACCGACTCAGCACTGGAGGGCTCACTCATCTAGGCCAAGAAATTTACAAGATAACTACTGGGCCAACAACTGGAGAAGATTCATAATTGTACCCATGCTAAAGAAAGACGATCCCATAGAATGTGGAAATTATTGAACAATATCATTAATATCATGCACACGTAAAGTTTTACTGAGATAATTTGAACATGTTGCACCAGTTAATTGACAAGGAACTGCCAGAAATTCTAGCTGGATTCTGTAAAGCATGTAAAATGCAAGATATCGCTGATGCTGGATGGATCTTGGCTGAAAGCAGAGAATACCAGAAAGATATTTATCTGTGTTTTATTGACTATACAAAGGCATTTGACTCAATTGTGTGATTCATAACAAGTTAAGAATAACATTTAAAAGCATAGGAATTCTAGAAGACTGAATTGTGCTCATGTGGAAACTGGACATAAAACAAGAGGTAGGTATTTGAACAGAACAAAGAGATACTACATGGTTTAAAATCAGAAAAGGTGTGTGTCAGGACTGTATGCTTCCACCATACTTGTTCAAGTTATTCACCACACGTAAGCTGAGCAAATTTTACTAGAAGTAGGATTATATAAAGGAAGAATGGGGCCTCAGGATTGGAGGAAGATTCATTAACAATATGCATATTGCACAACATAGCTTGCTGAAAGCAAAGAGGACTTGAAGTACTGATGAAGATTAAGAACTACAACTTACTATATGGATTATATTTCAACATAAAGAAAATAAAAATCCTCACAACTGGACCAGTAAGCAACATTACGGTAAATGGAGAAAAACTGAAATTGTCATTTTACTTGGATTCAAATTAATGTTCATGGAAGCAACAGTCAAGAAATCAAACAACTTATTTGCATTGGGCAAATCTGCTGCAAAAGACCTTTTTAAGGCATTAAAAACAAAACAAAAGCAAAGACGTCACTTTGAAGACTAAGATGCACTTGGTCCTAGTCATAGTATTTTTATTTGCCTTATATACATGTGAAAGCTAAATAATGAATAAGGGAGACCAAAAAACAATTCATGCCTTTGAATAATGGTGTTGGCGATGAATATTGAATATTGAATAGACTGTCAGAATAATGAACAAATCTGTATTGGAAGAAATACAGCCAGAATGCTCCTTAAAAGTGAGGATGGTGAGACCTCATCTGAAATACTTTGGACGTGTTATCAGGAGCGACCAGTCCCTGGAGAAGAACGTCATACATCTAAAATGAGAAAGATCCTCAATGAGATGGACTGACAATGACTGAATTAATGGCCTCCAACATAGCAATGGTTGTGAGGATGGTGCAAGCTCAGGCAGTATTTCATTCTGTTATATATAGGGTTGCTATGAGTCAGAAAAGGCAAGACAGCACCTAACAATAACAACTAGTCCTGAGAGAGATGGATTGTCTAAAGCTTACAGTTAAGGACATAACTTCCGGGGAACTAGTTTTTTATGATAGAAAATGATCTGTTTGTAAAGTATAAATATTTCATAAGTATAAACATGCACAAAAATTTTTCCATCTTTGTCTCCATCAAGAATGATTTGAGAGGTCTTATTTTGTTGTTAAATGAATTCAGCTTTGTGACTCATCTTCTTGGATTTAGTATGTTGAGTAAGTTTAGTAAGTTCATCTTCAGTCCCTGAATGCATCTTACTGGAGAATCTCTATTGCTTCTGTTTTTCTACTAGAAATTGCCTTAACCCCAGGAGCAACTGTGTCGTGCTCCATCCCAGCCCCCCGCATAGATATCTGGGGCTGAGGCCCACTGCAGGGACAGTAAGAGAGGATGCAGCATTGCAACACTGAGGGAGCTTCTCGAGACTGGACCAATTGAGGCAACTGAAAGATTTGCAGGGGGCCTACGTCAGGTCATTCTCCGACCTCTAATTAATCTCACTAGCACTATAAATCTGAACAGAGGCCAACAAATGTCTGACCAAAGCAGCAAAGTTCACTTGGCTATGAATGGGTGAATTTCTAAAGATGAATTATTGGTAAAGAAACTTCTTTTCACTAGACATGTGTCTGTGAATCCTATGTGATTCTGTGAAATACTTTCTAGTCATCTAAACTCAAGAGCCCTAATGGCACAACAATGAAGCACTGGGCTGCTAACGAACCCAAATGGCCAAATGATAATGACCTGCTGATCTGTCCCTGTGGGACAGTTCCATTCTGTCACATGGGGCCACTATGAGTCAATAACCAACAGTACCTAACAACCTAAACTTTCTTGAGTTTTGCACACTTCAATTATTTGTGTGTATGTGTTAATAACACTCATAATAAAATTCTGATTCATGCAAAAGTGCTATGACAATGATAAAAATATTTTAATTATGTTCATATTTTATGATGAACAGGTATGAAAAATGGGATCTAGGGTCTCTTTAGCTATGTGACACTAGAAAACTCACTTTATTCCTCTTTTTTGTGGTCCTTGTTTTTGAAAGTTGGGATAATAATATTCACTCTGCTTTCATAAGAGGAATGCAGATCAAAGAGTTTTAAATGATAATACAGGCAGTCCCCAGATTAAGAACAAGATCTATTCCTAACTGTGACTTCAGGAATTTGTAGGTCAGTCAGAATTGTTATTGTTAGGTGCCATCGAGTCAGTACTGACTCATAGCAACCCTATGTACAACAGAACGAAACACTGCCCAATCCTGGGCCAACCTCACAATTGTTGCCACGCTTGAGTCCATTGATGCTGCTATTTTGTCAATCCACCTGGTTAGGGGTCTTCCTCTTTTTCTCTGACCCTTCACCTTACCAAACATGATGTCTTTCTCTAGTGACTGGTCCCTCCTGACAATATGTCCAAAGTATGAGAGATGAAGTTCAGCCATCCTGGCCTCCAAGGAGCACTCTGGCTGCACCTCTTCCAACACAGATCTGTTGGTTCTTGCGGCAGTCCATGGCACTCTCAATATTCTCCTCCAACACTACAACTCAAAAGCATCAATTCTTCTACGGTCTTCCTTATTCACTGTCCAGTTTTCACATGCATATGAGGTTATTGAAAATACCATGGCTTGGGTCAGGCGCACCTTAGTCCTCAAGCTGACATCTTTGCTCTTCAACACTTTAAAAAGGCCTTGTGCAGCAGATTTGCCTAATGCAATACTTCAGCTCGAAGTCTCTTCCATGACTTAACAGCTGCAGGTTCAGCAAGTGAAAGTGATTGTGATGAAGCTAGTTACAAGTAAGGGTTGATTCAACATTTTAAAGTTCAAATTTACTTAATATTAAAATAGGCCTTCCAAGAGCAAATAGATGGCCATCAACACCAGTCTGAATACATGTGGCTCTCTACAATCCTGCCAATAATCCAGTCTCGTGTGTCAGAGTCTGGAAAGTGCTCACTACTCTTGTTCAGACCCCCCATTTCAGAGCTCCAACTCATAAATTGTCCATCCGGTTTTACTATAATGAATTGTAAATATTTGAGTCTGTTCCTGTTCTACTTCACCAGTCATAACGGAACTAGTTTTAAGTGGAAGTTGTCCATAAGTCAGCTATTTGAAGCTTACAAGAATGGTAGGTCTGTTCTTTGTTCCCATCACTGCATCTAGACACAGACACACACGGCTTGAGCCCTTGCCGCTCACAATATAGGCCCCTGACCACCAGCATCAGCAGTACCTGGGACCTTGCAGAAATGCAGCCCCACATGCTCCCTCCCAGATCAAACCTGCTGCTTAGCAATAAGCCCAGGTGGCTTATATACATGGCAGCATTTGTGGTGGCTCTGTGAGATAAATGCTGGACTGCAGGAGTTTGAGTCCACCAGCCTCTCGGTTGCAATAGGATGAGGCTTTAGGATGCCGCAACAATTTACATTCACGGAAACCCTATACAGGATTGCTGTGAGTGAGAACCACCTTGACCGCATTTCGCATTTAACAACAATAGCTCTAAGTAATCCCTGTTTGATCATTTGTTTATTCTGGAAAAAAAAAAATCTTAAAAAACAAACCATCTGCCCTCGAGTCAATTTTGACTCATGGCAATCCCAAATTTCAGAATAGAACTGTAGCTCTTAAGGGATTTTAAGGCTGAGATCTTTCAGAAATAGATCACCAGACTTTCTTCTGGGGCACTTCTGGTGGATTCAAACTGCCAAATACCTGAGCTCTCATGTACCTTGTTACTATCCAAGGAGTCTCAGTATTTTTCTATTAGGGAATCCTTGGGAACACTCAAAGTAAGAGCAGTGGTTGATAAAGGAGGAGAAGAGAGAAAGCATTTTAATCACAAGGTGGTTCCTCTTTGCTGATGATGCCAACAAGCCAGATTATGCAATGTAATTGCATTCACCTGGACATCAGTTAGGTTTAGCTTTGATCAGTGTGGAAGATCAGTAAGGCTGTACTGATGTGAGAACTCTACAGTATTTGGTGATCTTGACTCTGGCATTTCAATGTGGTATTTTCACAGGTAACAGAAAGAGTAACTACAAGGGAGTGCCAGGAACATGGGTTTCAAAAAAGACAGAAACAGGACACAGAGTCCATTGAGGATCCCTTTGATTTTCTTCTCTCCCAATTCCTTATAGGAACAATATGAATAATGATGAAATTCATCTAAAAATATGAGTCAAAAAGGTAAGGCCTATGCTCTGAAAGCATTCCTGCTTAGAAGTGTCCAGATGAAAGCTATTCTACAAATGCAAAATGATACCAGCTGGGCTGGCATTTGAGCAGAATTGAGAGAGAGAGAGACTTTGGCTTTTTTTTTTTTTTTTTTTTACTTTTTAAAAGCAGAGACTGCAATGGGCAATGGCAGAGCTGCAGGATTTCACTGGGCTCCACTGTGGAGTGGTGCACTCTCTGGCTGGGCCCTTGTTGCCAAGGAAACTGCTGCAAGAGAGATTGGAGCTGCCCCAGGTTCTTAGCTGATTGGTGGAGCTGAGACCAGAATTTCCCATGAAGAACATGTATTTTCAATAACAAGAGGAAACATAAAGGATGGCCACAGACCAAAAGGGATCACGTTCATCTTCATCTCCAGTGATATTAATTTGGATAGAATTTGTTAGGAATGAGGAAAATAGCCTTTTGAAGATCAACAAGTAGAATTTAGAAACTTTAAGCTGGGTTCTATAGGGAAGCATTGCCTTAGCTGCTCAGAATATCTTACCCTTGCCCTTGCAGGCAAACCATGGAGAACGCAGTGACTAAGCCAGTCTCAGAAAGTACTATGGCCTTATCTTGGCACAGAGCTCAGTAAGGACAATACTGTTTTATCATCCTCTCCCCTTGAAAAGGATGCAGGATGTGCCATTTAAGTGTCTTGCTCACTGCACATTCATGTCGTTTTCTTGACTGACCCCAGGCAGAATTAGTTGTCCCTCTGTACTCCCATATATAATACAATATTCAAGGCTTTGTTACCATTCTACCATCATCATTTGGAGTGTGTTGGCAGTTGAAATCTACCAAGAGGCTCAGCTTCCTTAAAGATCACAGACAAGAAAACCCTATGTGGTAGTTCTAATCTGTCACATGGGTCAAAATCAACTGGACGGACAGCACCTACCAACTCCTTTGACGGGTCAGGCAAGTTATTTGTGATCAAAGATGCTGCTTATTTCTCTATTCCCAGTGACTGGCACAGGATCTGACATGAAATCTTCAATACTTGTTTCAATTATTCATGAGGGCTGAGATGGAGTGGAGCAGACACAAACAAATAATGCGTTTTTTTTAGAAAACCTGAGTGAAGCAGAGACAAGATAATCACTATATTGAGGATTTACTTGTTACCAGCACTTTATGTAGTTGTTCCATTTAACTTTCACATTTACAGCAGTTCTATAATGGTAGGCAGGGTCATCCACACTTAAAGAAAAGGAATGTGAACTTCAGAAGGCTAAGGAAATAACTTAATCAGGTATCACAACTAGTCAATTACTGAGCCAGTATCAGCATCCAGGTCTATGTGATGCAGTTTGATCTTCTTAGTTATTATACCAGACTCTCTTACTGCCTTGTACTATCTATTAATTATATAGAGGCTCTCAGGTGACATTCCCCAGAGTGTGACAGACACAGATCTGGTGAGGCAGTGAGACTGTCCTTAGTTAAAGGGCATGAGATAAAATATCCAGTTGGGTGGGATTCAACTGGGACCTGATGATCATGGCATTATGATAATGGAATAGTAGAGACAAGTGACATTGGGGTCAAGTCCAAGTTCCAACAATCTAGCTCCGTATCCTTTTATGCGCAACTCAAACACTCTATGCTTCAGACATCTGATCTCCAGACTGGGGCAAATAATATTACCTTCCTGTTAGAGATTGAAATGTATCTTCTACTCACCTTTCCAACCCAAAAATATATTTTGGGATCCTAACTTCTATATTTGTGGCTGTTTTTCCATTTAGGAATAGGGTTTTATTTATTATCTTAATGAATTTGCATCTGTGTAGCATGAGTCACTTCTGATTTGTTAAATGAACAGCTGAGTAATAAAAAAGACCAGGTATACTGATCCACTAGAAACAGGTGTAACTCCTGACACTATGGTCCTTAGACCCCCTTCAGGCCTGGAACTGAACTCACCACCATGGCTTAACTTTCAGCTAAATGTTATATAGGCTTATAAGGTAAGCAATAATAGTAGGAAGGTACTCATTAGAACAATCAACTATACAAGATCAAAAGGGAGGGCAGCATTTATTCAAGGATAAAACTCAGAAGGCAGGGAAGGGTATAAAAGGGCAAATGTAAATACAGGAAGGAAATGGGAAGCATGCTGTTATTCTGTGGGGATTACAATCAATGTAACAAAACAAAATGCTTATGAATAATTGAATGGAAAATCAATTTGCTCGCTAAACTATCACCAATATTTTAATAATAAGTTTAAAAATATAAGTTAAAAAAAATTAAAAGAGGAGGTTAACTAGGTGAAGGAGGTATAGAAAAGCCCAGGTAAAGACAAAAATAGAGGAAGAAATCTCAGCAAGGGGACAGAGGGATTGAAATACAGTCATATGACCAGAGAGTGAGGGGCACCTGTGAGAGATGATGTTGGGAAGGTAAATCCACCTTCCGGACTTCATTTATTTAATACAAATTTGGAGAATTTTAAGTTGGGTGTGAGTGAAATGATATTTTTATTGGATGGAGATCACTGAGAATAGAATAATTATTGCTAGGGTGGGTTTAGGGAAAGAGAAAATTTTAAATACAATAAAAAGCATTTTGGTGCAGAAGCAAAGACGTACAGCTGGGGGAAGATAGATGATGCAACACATGAAGATCACCAAGGAACTCAGGAACAAAAATTGAGAAGAGAGAAGGACTTTCAATAGCCAGCAGAGAGGAAGCCTTTCTCTGATTCTGGACTTTGGATTTCTAGTAATAAATTGAATTTAGACTTCTAATCCTAAACAGTGGGAAAATAATTTCCTGCTTCTTAAAGTTATCTATTTGTGAATATTCTTTTATACATAACTAAGATACTTCTTAAAATGGTTGTTGTAAGAATTAAATTAGATCATATATTGTGAAAGTACTCAGGACAATTCTCAGCATATCATGTAATGCTCAATTAATTATTATTATTGTGTTCACTATCATTGCCTTTATGATAATTCAATTATGGGTGTTATTTTAATTTTAAAATGTGTTGCTTGTAAAGATATAAGGAAATCCCCTTCAAGACTGAACCTCAAAGAAAACACACAAGCAGGCCTGTAAGCTTACTGGCGACCACGTTGGTCAGCTGGTGAGTGGAAGTTGGGGAAAGGCAGCAATGAAGATATGGGCTAAGTTTGATCAGATTCCATAAATTTATGTAGATGTGGAGATGAGAGAGAGAAGAGGAAGAGATGGTTGGTCCGAAGTGTGGTGAGACCTGGGGACACCTGAGCCCAGGGACAAGGAGTTAACCTCAGAAGGCTAAAACTGAGAGTGAAGCGTCCATCTATTATCAAGTAAAGGGAGACACACAAGAATCCCCAAGCTTGCAGATAGTACCCATTTGACCTACCTTCGACAGTTTGATGAACAGAACTCAACTACAGGAAGATAAAAATATTCTATAATGGAAATGAGATGCAATTGCTACAATTTGATGAACTTGACCTATATTTATGGGTGGAGTAGCTCAAAATACCAACTGAAAGGGAAGGAGTCTTCACATCAAGGATCAATCCTATCCCCTCTGTATACAGGGTTGATAGGGACAGGCAATTTAGACATTGGCTACCTAATATGGAGGTGGAGGGGCTATGAAGGCATGAAGTGCCTGGCTTACAAATTTTCAAGAGGGAGTTTAGTTTCAGATTGTGCAGGGGAAAGTAGAATCCCCACTGAATAATTTTCATCTTGTCTAGACAGGTATAGTGAAAGGAGATGGGGATAAGAGTCTTGTGGTTCAATAGTGAGTAATTGTTATGACGAATCGCAATCGTCACAACTGTAAAGGTAGAAGTTTTGTACCATAAAGGGGAAAATAGTTTATCTCACATTCCAGGACCAGAAGACCCTAGGACCATCAAGGGAGCAGAGCACCAACAGAATGCGGGACCCTATCAAGAGAAGTAGCAACACCAAAGATGGAGGCAGAGAAGACGACATGGAGAGACAGAACAGCTGAGGACTCTAGACTCATGGAAAGAGAAAAAAAAAGCTTTGTGCTAGTGGCCAGGAGGCAGACTTGCAGAATGTGCCCTTTGGTTGTTTAAATGATTATATATTCCTGAGTGCTTTTGTGTACATCCAAAAAAAAAGCAAATACTGTTGAATGATGATGTATGGAGGGGATTGTAATCATTAAAATGAAACAAAATACGATAGGCTGAGTGTAAAACTGGTGTTATCCCATCTAAGCTATCATTCAATTCACGATAAGAACTTTAAAAAAAGATGTAAGAAACTCTTCAGTTTGAGAAACACTTGAGTATCCTTTCAAAACCATGCCTCTACTAAAAGCTGAGAGAAGCTGTTGTTATTGTTGTTGTTAAGTGCCATCGAGTCAGTTCTGACCCATAGCAACCCTGTATAGGGTTTCTGAGGAGCAGCTGGTGAGAAAGGTGTTACCCTTTCCAGAGAAAGAATTCTGTCTGGTCAGTTGATCTTCTCATCACAACCAGTGAAAAGATCAAAGAATGATTTGTGAAAGTGCTTTGAATCCTTCAACACATAATACAAAAGCTCTTATTTCATTTGTCACAATTAAATGTCACACATATGCACACACACACATTTCTGTCTGTCTTCTCTAATTAGTTTGGATAGGTTGGAAAACCTTTGGGTCTCCTCACCTTCCCCATTAGCTTATCAGGGGCCAAGTTGGAAAGAAACATGTTTTTGTTCCATGAGATTCATGATAATATTACAATATTTTAAGAACATAGCCTTTGCTCTACATTTTTTTTGGTGACATTCCCATTTCTATGGTTAGACATTGAGATGCTAATTTCAAGATTTGTAGTTCAAAGCCACCAGTCACTCCTTGGGAAAAAGAGGAGGCTGTCTGCTTATGTTATGATTTACAGTCTTGGAAATTCCATGTAGAGCCACTATGAGGCAGAGTTGATTCCATGGCAATCGGTTTGTTGTTCTGTTTTGGTTCCCATTTCTATAAATTCATTCTCACACACTAATCCATATTCCCTTAATTAGAAAACTTTGTGTAGCCTAGAGAAGTTATGTACAAGTGCAGTGTAGTCAATTACTTCATATGGCCCCTTTAACCATATGCCTCACTCTGTGATGTATTATAAATCCTAGCTTCTATGTCTGTGGTGTCACAATGAGTTGGAACCGACTCAACTGCACTTAAGAACAACATGTTTGTGTTTATGGTTTCATTCCGGAGTAAATTGTGAGTTGTTAATGAGGCAGAATTAAGGTGGTTCTGTGGATTAAGGATTAAGAGGGGACTAAGGATTAAGGATGTATTTGAATTATGGTGTTAGGGAAAAGTATTGAAAGTACCATAGACTTCCAGAAGAACAAACAAATCTGTTTTGGAAGAAGCACAGTCTGGAGAATGACATCATGCTTGGTAAAACAAAGGGTCAGCGAAAAAGGGGATGGTCCTCAATGAGATGGACTGGCACAGTGGCAGCAACAATGGGCTCCACTGTAGCAACAATTGTGAGAATGGCACAGGGCAGGGCAGAGTTTTATTCTGTTGTACATAGAGTCACTAGGAGTTGGAATTTATACCTAATAACAAAAAAAAACTATCGTAACTTGGAAAAGTCAGACATTTGGAATATTTTTAGCCTTCACCTCATAGGGATCAACCTCATGTTGTTCCTTCTAAAAGAAATGATTCTTGCAGTAGGTAATTTGATTGCCTGAGAAGCACATTGTGTTGGTTATTTCAATCAATAATTGCCTGAGCATGGGTAGAACCAATTCCCAGCTGAACTCTAAGACTCCAGTGTGGAGTATTTATTACCGTAGCTCCATCTCCTCTTCAGATCAGCTGCCATGGTGTTTATTGCTGAACAAGGGTACATAACTGATCAATACTTTCTAGTGTCCTTCTAACAGGCTTAAAACTATGTTGCTGTGAATACCTTGCTCAGTGTTCATTTTAATTGAAAATATTTGGCAACTTCCTTAAAATACAACATTTCCAATCCAGTGGTGGCTCCATGGCAGACAGTTTCAGAGATTGCTAACCTTGATCCTATGGTGCTTATGCAATTGGGTTTACTTTGTTCCAAACTGTTCTTCAGTTGATATTGTTGTTGGTAAGTGCTGTCGAGTGGGCCCTGACTTGTAGCCACCCTTTATTGGGTTTTGGAGAAAGAGCTGGTGGATTTGAATGACCAGTCTTGTGGTTAGCAGTTCAGTGCTTATCCTATAGCGCCACAACAATACTTCTTCAGTTGTTGGTATCTGTGTAAACAGAATATCACAGCCCTGATGTTACTCTGTTAATACAAGTACAACCTTTGTAATTATCTACAGTTATTAAGACTATAACCCTGCTGCATTTCCACAGACAGTTTTAGAAATGGTGCAATTATAGGCAACCTCATTTGAACAAACACAACATGCTCACGCTATCCTGCTCTCTAGCTTTGAACCAAACAGGCTCATTTGGGCTTAGTTAAATAAATAGTTAACACATTAAATTTAGAATTTCATGAGCTTTGGTCAAATCAGTCTTACAAAACAGCACTGCCAGAACCTGTTTTAAGTCTCTAAAAGTGACTGAATCGTAAAATTTAAAAGCTGGGAAGAACTACTCATTTTATAAATGAAATGACTAGACCAGAAAGGTGATGTGACCTTTTAGACCCTATGAAAAAGCACTAGACTGCTAGCCACAAGGTTGGTTGTTCAACCCCAAAGGAGAAAGATGAGCTTCTCTGCTCCTGAAAAGATTTGCAGCCTTGGAAACCCTATACAAGGTCTCTGTGAATCTGAATTGACTCAATGGCAGTGAGTCTGCTTGGCAGTGGGTAGTTGGTGACAAAGCCAGGACTAGCCCTAGCTTATCAGTCTCCCCAGCACCATCCCAACCAGTATCTCACAGGCTCTCATTGTATATATGCATTTGCATTAATAGATTGCCCAAGGACATTATCTCATTTGATTGGCACACATGTTGTATAGATTTCTGCATAACAATCTCTCAAGTGAAAATGGAAGCAACCTGAACTGATTTACTATTCCCCTCTCCTTCTCTCCTGGAGTTCACTCCTGAACTGGAAAGATTTCTGTTTGTATCTAAGCCTGAAATGTCAAAATGCCTGAAGTCATAGATCCATGTACATAGAGGTAGCTTCATTCTCTTGTTTTGTCTCCATACAGACTCAGGGATTCAGAGTGATCTGAACAGGCTTAGGAAGAATTATTCAGAGACAGATACACAAAGGAACAAATCAAAGAAGACAGTCCACGAGAGAGATCTGTTTTGCCATCATTCAGAAGGATTAAGTCAGAATGAAGGAGGATGACTAACACAGCAGACTGCTCATTGAGAGTACAGTTCCTCCAGTGGGTCCCTGCGTTGGACTGGGGCTCAGAACTCCCAGGAGAGGAACTGGGCCAGCAGAATGGCACAAGCCTGAGTCAGAGGGCCTGGAGTCCCACCTTATTCCTACAGGCATTAATAATGTATTTTAGAAAGATCAGCAGAAGGCTGGTCCCTATGAGTCAGAGGTTAAAGATAACCTAACTGTTTGATTTTTCCAACATGTTTTACCCTCTATAGTCCTTGATAGCAATCACTACTCCTCCCTTCTATCAAGTCCCAGAGTTCTGCAATATATTGTAACGTCTCACAAAACTCACAATCGTCCAAAGAAAGCTCACAATCACCATTTCTTTTGTGAGTCGTTGGTAAGTTTGGAGGAATCTTCTTACCCACATAGTCTCAGATGATGAAGAACTCAAATCAGCAGGTCAGCAGTCTGTTGATGCAAGAGGCTGAAGTTGCTGGTGAAGCAGGTCAGGTAGAAAGTCCCTGGAACTGGAGGGCACATGGAATGAGCCAGATGCAAGATCCGGGGAAAGAGAGCAAACTTTTCCAAAGCAGTCTAATAAATTGGAATTAGAACCTGCCATCAAGGGAAACAAATGTTGGTGATTTTCTGGTCTACTAAGGTGGGGGCTGTGGTGCTGTGGTGCTGTGGGTTAATGCGCCAGACTGCAAAGCGTTTGAACTACAGGGTCAGTGGTTCAAGCTCACCAGTTGCTCCTTGGAAACCCTACACAGGGTCGCTATGGGTCGGAACTGACTCGATGGCACTTATCAACAACAACAAAGGTGGGGGCATCCTTAATTCTTAGTTCTACTGGATTCTTTACTCTTTAGCAGCTCATTACAAAATGGATCCATACTCACAGGCATAGAGGCTAGAATTTACAATGCATCATGAAATGGAGAAATTTGTCTAGAAGGGCCATAATAAATAATTAGCTGCCCTACACTGCATACGCTTGGGCAAGTCATTTAACTCTCTGTGAATTCCTTTTCTTACCTAAGACATAAGAGCGTTGAACCACATCAGCAGCATTTAAACTATTACTACTGCTGTTGCTACTAGTCTGTTGCTATTAGTCACAGTAGAAGACTTTCTTCAGAAGTAAGCAAAAGCCTAGTTTTTAGAAGATTAGATAGATAGATAGATAGATAGATAGATAGATAGATAGATAGATAGATAGATATTTAATAGAGTGATTGACTTTGATGGTAAAAGTGAGTAAAAACTCTCCCATTACAGGCCCTCCCCAGCCGAGGCTCCTGGAGAGATGTTTGCTAGCTCTGTTAAATGGAGTCTGAAAGCCAAGTGCTAATATTGAAAGGTATCTCATTTCTCACCGTCTTATTGTCACTGTAATGTAAATCTGTCCTCCAGGCCAAATACCAGTACCTTCTAACACATCACCAAGGGGATAGAAGAAATCCACATATCTCACCATGTATGAGACTCTGTCAGCTCTAGAGTCAATGTGAACATTGCTCTACAGACGGCACTGAAAAGAAGGCACTCCTTATCCTCTTCATCAGTCGGTGTTTCAGTGTTTTAAGACTCTGGGGGTGCATATGGTTCAGCACACAGTTGCTTGTCAAAAGGCTGGTGGTTTAAACCCACACACCACTCTGAAGAAAGACCTGGTGATGTGCTTGTTGCTGTTAAGTGACATTGAGTCGGCTCCGACTCATAGTGGCCCAGTATAGTTTCCAAGGAGTAGCTGGTATTAGCACAGCCTAGAAGATCCTATGGTGCAGTTCTATACTGTCACATGGGGTTCTTATGGATGAGTCAAACAGACTTGCTGATACTCTACAACAATAACTAAAAGGTAGAATTTAGAAAGAATTTTTTTCCAGTGTATGCATAAAATAAAAATGGATTTCTGGTGTGGTACTATGGGTTAATGTACTGTACTACAAAGTCAGTTTGAACCACAAGGTTGGCAGTTCACGCTCACCAGCTGCTCCTCGGAAACCCTACACATGGTTGCTATGAGTTGGACTGACTCAATGGTACTTAACAATAACAGCAAGGTATAAAATACCTTAAGATTTCTAAGTAATCATTTGCATGTAAAAGGCTAGGCCTCTTCTTGTATCCA
Organism: Chrysochloris asiatica; assembly: GCF_000296735.1. Lineage (NCBI taxonomy): Eukaryota > Metazoa > Chordata > Mammalia > Afrosoricida > Chrysochloridae > Chrysochloris > Chrysochloris asiatica. The sequence goes on from NW_006408537.1 coordinate 25,880,493, forward strand.
AGATATTAATTGACATAAAAATCCTTTTATTAATAGGAACAGTACCAACTGATTACATTTCTCAGTTTCGTGTCTTGTCATTACGAGTGCCGATGATTCTCTTAGGTGTACAGTTACTATTTTGATCTCAAAAATCAAACATTGTATTGCATTGTGCAGATCATCTGCAAAAGACTTCTATAAAATGTTAAAAATCAAAGATAGTCCTTAAAGTGTATGACCTAAGGAGTGCATAACCTAAGCCATGGTATATTCAATCACTTTATATTTATCTGGAAGCTGGACAATGAATAAGGAAGACCAAAGAAGAATTCATGAGTTTGAATTATGTTGGTAAAGAATATGGAATATACTATGCACTGCCAGAAGAATGAATAAATCTGTCTTAAAATGAGTGTAGCCAGAATGCTCCTCAGAAGTGAGGTGGAGAGACTTTGTCTCACATACTTTGGCTATGTTATTGGGAGGGATCAGTCCCTGGAGAAGGATCTTGTTATAGTTATGGTTTTGTGTCAACTTGTCTGTGCTAGGTTTCTCAGTGGTTTAGCAGTTAAGATGTAGTTATCACCTTCATGATAAGATCTAATATGATACAATCACTGGGATAATGTGATCTGATGTGATCAGCTTTGATTTGATGTAATTTTCCTATGTGTTGTAAATCCTCACTTCTATGATGTTTGTTGTTGTTGTTGTGAAGTGCCGTCGAGTCGGTTCCGACCCATGGCGACCCTGTACAGGGTTTCCGAGGGTGTAAATCTTTACGGGAGTAGAAAGCCTCATCTTTCTCCCGTGGAGCAGCTGGTAGTTTCGAACCGCTGACCTTAAGGTTCGCAGCCCAATTCGTAACCACTACGCTACCAGAGCTCCTTAATGGGATGTTAATAAGAGCATGTAGCTCTGTAGGATAAGCTCCGGATGGTGAACCACAAGGTCCAAGTTTCCAGCCCACCAGCTGCTCTGTGGAAGAAAGATGAGGCTTTCTGCTCCCAAAAAGATATAGCTCAGAAATACAGGGGCACTGTGAGTTGAAACCTACTAGACAGCACTTAACAACAGCAATAACAATAATGCTAATGATGCCAGATGCAATCTACAAGAATATAAAAGGAAATATAAAATCCCTCAAGAAATATAAAAGGAAAGGAAAGTGAACAGAGAAGGAGGGAACTGCTACCACCAAGACAGAGCCAGGAATGGTGTCCTTTGGTCCTGGTGCCCTGCACTGTGGACTTCCTCCACCCAGGGAAACACTGATTCCAAGACACATGGAGATTTCAAAGGAATACCAGCCGATGGAGAGAAGAACCTGGTTTCAGAGTTGATGCCCTGTGAGACTATAAATTTCTGTTTGTTAAAGCCATCTGTTACAGCAGCACTAGATAACTAAGACCGATAGCATGCTGTATAAAGTAGAGGGTCTTTGAGAAAGAGGAAGACCCTCAACAAGACGGACTGACACAGTGAGTGTAACAATCAGATTGGACAGTGCAGTGATTGTGAGTCTGGTTTAGGCCAGGCAGTGTTTCATTCTGTTTTTCAAAGAGTTGCTACAAGTTAGAACCAATTCCACAGCACGTATCAACAGTTTCCATTTGGACAAGAACATTGTTAAGTGCTGATATTTTCACTTTCATTGTTTTATTTGTGTCTTCATTTTCATATGTTAAAAAAAAAAAAAAAATGGGGTTGTATACCATGATTTGGAGTCCTGGTATGGTGCTGTGGGTTAATGTGCTGGACTTCAAAGTCAGTTTGAACTGCAAGGTTGGTGGTTCAAGCTCACCAGTCGCTCCTCGGAAACCTTATTCAGGTTCACGACAGGTTGGAACCAACTTGACAGCACTTAACAACAATACCAAGATTTAGGAGTCCTGGTTTTGTGCTGTAGGATAAGCACTGGTCTGCTAACCATAAATCCATCAGCTGCTCCTCAGAAGACTTATACAGGGTCACTATGAATCGGAACCGACCAGACAGCACTTAACAACAATACCCTGATTGAACTGTAGGATAAACACTGGTCTGCTAACCACAAGGTTAACAGTTCAAATCCACCAGCTGCTCTTCAGAAGACCTATACAGGGTCACTATGAATTGGAACCGACCAGACAGCACTTAACAACAATACCCTGATTGAAGGATCCCTGGTTGAACTGCAGGATAATCACTGGACTGCTAACCACAAGGGCAGTGATACAAACCTATTACTGTCTCCATGGGAGAAAGATGAGGCTGCCTGTTCCTGTAGAGTCAGATTTGACTTGCTGGACGTGGGTTTTGATTGGTTAACACCCTCCCTGATTGAATGCAATAGATGGGGTAGTAATAGGTAGCCTACTCCATTGGTTTCATTTTCTCTCAGTCTTTAAAAATTACTTGAGTCTAGTACTTTGTAGAGTAAAATTGTGAGTCTTTTCTGTAATATCCCATGTTTTTATATCAGCGTGATACACAATCATTTTTGTTGTTTACCCCCAAAATATGCTTTCTATTGATTCTTAAGAGGTTTGCAAAACAGTCATCAGTGACACTTGAGAAATAAGAAATCTCTGTACTATCTGCACTGGACTGTGAACCACAAGGTTGGCCGCTGGAGCCCACCAGCCGCTCTGTGGGAGAAAGATGAGACTTTCATCTCCTGATAAGATGTACAGTCTTAGAAACCCTATATAGAGTCACTGTGAGTCAGAACTGACTGACTCGATGGCCCTTAACAACAACAATAGAGATATGAATCTGAGAGTGGAGGAGCTTGAGGGAGAGATGGGGCGGGGAGAAGCGGGGTGGTTATAAATAGTCACCCAGAGATAACATCACTTCACACAGAAATTAGGACAGTAGGAGGTCCCAAGTGAAAGTGTTCAGAAAGTCTGTGTGAATCCTTAAAAGTAAATGACACCAAACCCAGCATTTGGGTGTCTCCCAGACAGCCAGAGTGCTCCTTGGAGGCCAGGATGGCCAAACTTTGTCTCTCGTGCTTTGGATATATTGTCAGGAGGGACCAGTCGCTGGAGAAGGATGTAATGTTTGGTAGGGTGGAGGGTTAGAGAAAAGAGGAAAATCTCCAGCGAGATGGATTGGCAAAGTGGCAGCATCAATGGGCTCAAGTGTGGCAACAATAGTGAGGTTGGCCCAGGACCGGACAGTGTTTTGTTCTGTTGTTCATAGGGTCACTATGAGTCGGTACTGACTTGATGGCACCTAACAACAACAACAACATACGTAGGAGAGCACCAGTGTTAAAAGACAGCCTTACTCCTTGTGACTCTGGATACAACCTTAAAGCAGCCAGAAGCAACACAAAAATGGAGGTGAGGAGGAATTGAGAAATGTGTGAAAATGGAAAGAAACTGATGACATCCCTCACTCTCCATTGCGGGTTTCTCCACCTCAATCAGGACCATGTTGACATGGAATGAAGCTTAAATTTGATGAGAGCCTAACATTTTTTATTTTGCCCTAGACTTCTTAAAAATTGCAAAAGCCATACAGGAGCCATGACTGACTTCTCCTAGCTTCACAAGGGGGAAAGAGAATCAAACTCAAAATCAGCCCAAGGCCAGAGGTCAGACATGCCTTCACCCTACAATCTTCTTTATTCTGACACCAACTGTCCCACCCACAGCATGCTCTGCTTCATATGTGGGTTTGATAATCCATCAAAATGACCACACAAAACTCATAATAATATTCATGATTATGCTGTTTATTAGGGAAGTGAACAGGGTACAGTTCAGGATCAAAATCAACTCAGAATGCAGCAGTTCTCCAGTCAGGAACACCTCTTGTCTGCCATATTGCAGACATGCCTCACTCTTGTTTTTGTCTTCTCAGCCATGTGGCCCCATAGTCTTTGCCCTGTTTTAGCAAGTGTTACAAAGGTCTTTTAGCCAGTCTGTGAATGTCCAAAGGGCACATCCTGCAAACCAGTCTGTCAGCTTTACCCAGTCCATGGACCCAGAGCCCACAGCTGTTCTCACTGCTTCTGCCATCATCCCTGTTGCTGCTGCTTTTCTAGGCAAGGATCTCATGCTCCACTCACGCTCTTTCTTCTTGATGGTCCTGAAATCATCCATCCCCACTTCTGAGATGGCTCCTTTTAAACCTAGCTGGATGGCAAAACTAACCAATCCCAGCCTTAGAGTCCTATATACCTTATTTACTTCATCCACCCAATCATTTGGTGGGAATTAGGACACTGGAGAGAAGAGTCATATCCAGTAATTTCAGTGGAAAACTTTCAAACATGACAAAACATAAAGAATAGTATAATGAGCTTCCATGAACCAAACACAAATAGTTATTATCTATCTAGACCCTGACTAAAAGTGATGGGTCAGAGAAAAAGAGGGAAATCCCTAATGAAATGGAATGGCATAGTGGCAGCAGCCATGAGCTCAAGCGTAGCAATGAAAGTGAGGTTGGTGCAGGACTGGACTATGTTTCATTCTGTTGTGCAGAGTCGTTATGAGTCAGTACTGACTTGATGGCACCTAACAATGATGACAGTAATCTAGACCCTGAAGTCTTTGGGTGATATAATGGTAAGCCTGTGCAGATGCTAACCAAAGGCTAGAGTTCAAGTCCATCTAGAGGCACCTCAGAAAAAAAAACCCTGGTGATCTCCTTCCAAAAAATCAGCCACTGAAATCTGTATGGAGCAGCGTTCTACTTTGACACACGTGGTATGAGTAGGACTCAACTCTATAGCATCGGATCCATCAAGACACTACCCACAACAGTCCCCATATCAAATGGAAGCAAAACTTAGGCTGACATAACCATTTGAATACCTAATGAGGTTTGACCTCTGGTAGCTTCTAGGCCCCACTCTTAACCCTCCCTCTTTTTGCCCCACTTTTGGGAAAACCAGTAAGAAATCCTCTCTTGGTGCAAACCATGAAAATATGTGATTATACAGATCACGTAGATTCTCTGGTCTCTCTTAAGTAAAAATGGATATACTTATTTTTTGTGTGTGCTTTATAGTTGTCCCATTGAAGCAGGATCAATGCCCCACTTAGTATTGGGGAACCTGGGAGAGGTTTATGCAACTGAATAAATTCCCCACCCCATCTCCAGGTATCACTGCAGGATCTCCCTCCTTCCTGAGCCTCAGTATGTGAACCCAGAGATGATTTGTTGCAAAGAGCAGTTCCTTTCCTGCACGACAGTCTTGTGTCAGAGGCTAGTGGTAGTGTGGCACTTTTCCCAATATCAACTCTTACTGGGAACTTTGAATTTACATCCTATGTTATAGCTTTTCATAGATGAGTTTCTAGGAATATTTTGTTCCTTATTTTCATTATTTGTTCCTCTCTATTGATGGATGCTAGAGGACTTTACTGGCCCATAAGAGAATTGATTTAGCAAATCATCTAGCAAATGCTGTATCTCCTACAGCTGAGTAAATGCATCGTTTTCAACCCCAGAACTTTGAGGTTAGCCCATAGTCCTGCTAACTTTTGAATGAAATATATAAAATCTTCCAGGGAAATTTGTTTCTTCGCTATGGATTTTTTCAGGATTAGTCACAGGTCTCAACATAGTTTTCTTCTGGGGCTTTTCACTTGTTAACTACGAAGTGCCTATTTCCATGGTAGAAACAACAGTATATCGGATCGAGCTCATAATAACTGTGCTCATCTCTTCCCAACTTCACATTCACTGATGCCATGTTAGTAGCTTAAAACCAGCCATGATGGGGTATTTACACCATGGCAATTGGCAAATGCTACAAATCAGGGCATTTATCAGTACTCGACCAGTTAAGGCAGAATTAACAGAAAACCAAAACTGTTGCCAAGTCATGGTGACCCCATGAACGTAAAATGGCTCCCTAGTTTTCTCCTGACTGTAATCTTTACAGAGCATGCCCTATGGTGCAAGCCCTAGTAGAACAGTGGCTAAGCACTTAGATGCTAAGCAAAAGGTGGATAGTGCCACCTCACCTAGCAGCTTCATAAGAGAAAAACCTGGTGCTCTGCCTCCTTAAAGATCATTGTTATTGTTGTTGTTAAGAGTCATGAGTTGGTTCCAACTCATAGAGACCCTGTATAGGGTTTCCAAGGAGGCCTTGTGGTCCAGTGCATTATCCTGCAGTGCCACACCAGGATTCCTCCCTAAAGATTGTTGTTAACTGCTATTGAGTTGATTGGACTCATAGAGACTCCGGATAGAGTTTCAAGGAGTGGCTGGTGAGTTTGAATCGCCAATTTTGTGATTAAAATTGACCTTGCACTCCAGTGCTTTATCCCACAGCACCACACAACCTTGAATATACATGTGGCAGTCACCCTGTCACATTTGGGTCATTATGAGTTGAAAACTAACTTGAGGATACATAGTAATAACAACAACAATCTTCACAAACGTAGACGTCTCATAGACCCATAGAGCCACTGGGTAAACTAACAGGCCAACTATTTGCATATGGAAGAGGGGAGTAAATGAACTTTAAAAATGAACTTAATCATGACAAAAAATATATATCCTTTACAGTGGAATGATTTTCTTCTTCTCTCTCTTTCCTTCATTCTTACTTGACTCATCGCTCTGCTCTTCTATACAGCACAATTATGCATGCCCACTTATCTTCAAAATTCCAGGTTTAGTGTCTTATGAGGCACTAAGGCAACTGATATAAAAGCTTAAGCTCTAAAGTTAGAATCCTGGTGCTGCCTACCACATTCTACTGATATGACCATGGTAATTCTTATTAAGCTCAAAAATTTGTTTCCTCAGCACAAAATGGGGATAGCAAGAATCCTTATCCTATGGAGTTATAGGGAAAAATAAGTAAGGTAAGATCTGGCATATAATAGGAATACAATAGGTATCTGTTAAGTCAGTCTTGCATGTTATGGACTGCACTGTGTCTTCCAACAACATATCTTCAAGTCATAATCCTCAGCGCCTGTGAATGTGACCTTGTTTAGAAATAAGGTCTCTGGAGATGGTATCAAAAAGAAGAGACATAGAGAGAGGCACACAGGAAAGATAGTTGTGAAGATGTATCTACAAGACAAAGAGCGCCAAGAATTACTTGGAGCTGCAGCAGCTGGAAAAGACAAAGAAGGATCTTGCCCTGTGGACAGAAAGAGAGCATGGCCCTGCTGATGTCTACACCACCACCAAAATCCTAAAACAATATATTTCTGTTCTTATAAGCCACCCAGTTTGTGGTATTTTTGCTATAGCAGCCCTAGGAAATAGTACTGTGTATGAGTGCTTGTAAAAACATTCTGCCAGTAACTGTCATAAACCAACTGCTTAATAAACATTAAACAATGTAAAACTTAATTTCAGTTGCCTAGAATTACATTCTATTATTAATTAATTCATATTCTTAATCCTCTCCACATGTAAATATACATCAGTTTCTTAAAATGGTGCAAATTAGGATCCATTTTTTGAAATCTGGACTGACGGATTTCAGAAGAAACAATAGACATTTATTTCCTCTCATACAAAACTCCACAAATGACACAAACAAGCCAGAGAAGAAGGAAAGGCTGTATGGAGGATGGCAGACCTGAGTTGGTGCACCCACACATGACAAGTTGCAGATTTTGGGTGTGCTATAGCATGTCCTCAAGTAATATTTACAAATCATCCTTCTGTTCCTACTGCTTTATATATTTTGAATATGGTCTTTGAATATGCTCCTTGTAACATTCATTTTTATATTTGAATGACTAAGTTTTTCACAACAAAGCCCTAACTGTTTTAGTTCTTACAATGGTCACTTATCTTAAACTGTTTAGAAAAAAATTTAAAGAAAAGAACTCAGCTTAAAATTGCATCATTTTAAAATTTAAGTATCTAAAATATTTCTTTGAGTTATTGGACGTAGATTTATGTCTCTCTGTAAAACTCATTGGAGAGATTAATGGTAGCAATAACTGTTACAGGAAATAGAGACAATAAGAACTATTCGCTGTGCCCCAAAAGAAGAAAAAAATAGAAACAAATTGCTAATTTAATGCTCTGGTAGTCAGCTATCGGAAGAAGCTGTGCTTCATATAACAGTGAGTATAAAACAGCTTATAAATCATATTTAGAATGGACAGAACTTTCATAAGGAAAGGTAACCAGAATCAATGAGGTCTATACAGAATTCTTCCCTGTTATTTCCCCTTCTGCCACCACCTCCACTTCCTGTTTCTTTTCCATTCGCTCAAAGTTGGTTTAAATTCAAGTGTCAGCTAATGAATTGCATGAGCAGTTAACAGCCCATTCTGCAGGGGGATTTCACTTAGTTAACCCAGATCATCACTTTCTTACAGTTTTCTTCCTTCTTCTTTAGTACTACAGTGGGAAAACAAAGCTCAATCAATAAGTATGTGTTGAACATGCTCAGTGTTTTTTTAGGGTGAACACTACAGAAGTATGAAATGTGGTGCCTGGCCATTGAACTTTACCATCTTTATAAAGAAAAACCCCCAACTCATGGTACTCACATACCCCAGGGATTGAATTACTGTCTGCACCATCCCCATGATCAGTTACTGATCAGATCACTGTGTTTAGTGCAGTTGTCATGGCTGACTTTTGGAAGACGATTTACCTAGGCCTAGGTCTTTCTTCCTAGTCCAACCTAGTCTAGAAGCTCCGCTGAAACCTGTTCAGCATCTCATACGCCTCCACTAACTGATGGGTGGTGGTTGCTTATGAGGAACATTTGTTCTGGATCAAACCCAGATCTCCTGCATAGGCCCAAATCAAACCCACTGTCACTGACTTGATTCTGACTCATAGTGACCCTATATAACATTTCCAAGTGACCCTATATAACATTTCCAAGACTATAAACCTCTATGTGAACAGACAGCCTAATCTTTTTCCTGCCAAGTGACTGGTAAGGTTGAAACTGTAATCTTTTGGTTAGCAGCCTGACACCTAACCCACAGTGCTACCAGGCCCTGGTCTCCTGCATGTTGTTTGTTGTTCTTAGGTGCTGTTGAGTCAGTCCCCACTATGGTGACTCTGTATAGGTGTTCTCAGGCTATAAATCTTTATGAGAGCAAAAAGCCTCATCTTTCTCCCAGGAAATTTCTGGTGCGTTTGAACTGCCAACCTCTGATCTTGTAGTTAGCAATCCAGTGCTTATCATACAGTACCACAGTGCTTCTGTATCCTGAATGTTGTTGTTGTGAAGTGCTGTAGAGTTGATTGCGACTCATAGCTACCCTGTACAGATTCCCAAGGAGCAGTTTGTGGGTTTGAACTGTCAACCTTACAGTCTTACTAGACTTCAAAATCTAGTGCTTGTCTGGCAGCATCACACCAGGAGCCAGGTCTCCTGAATAGAGGGGGAGAATTCTGTCACTGAAACACCAATGCCCCCATACTGAACAATACAGCACTATGTATAATTCAGCACTATTTATACATGAATTTGAGGTAACTGTGCAACACATCCAAGTGAAATAATTTAGATGCAAGGGAAATCATTGAAACTCAAGACCATTACAGTTTAAATAAGATTGGGACATCAGGAAAAGATAAAACCCAGTGCCATTAAGTTGATTTCCATGCATGTTGATCCTATAGCTTCCTCATAGGATTTCCAAGGCTGTCAACCTTTACAACTAAACTGCCACAACTTTTCTACACAGAGCAACTGTGGGGCCAAGTTTAAAGTACCCAATCAGTTTAACCACTGTGCCACCAAAAACCAGTGATCTATACTAAGATGGAGCAGTGGAGATGAGGCAAATGTGTAGAATATATGTTACATATGCTTGTTACTCAGAAGCAGCATAATTTGGTAGATGATTGGATATGGGAAAGAAACTAGGATGACTCTTCTAGCTTTGACTATTGGACAAAACTATAACGAGTCATCATTACTGAAAACAAAAAAGGAGGGAAAGGTTGGGAAGCTCCATTCTGGACTTTGAGTTTGAGATACCTGTGAAACACACCCAGGAGGAGATACTCAATGGAAGGTTAAGAATCTGGTGTTGGAGTTCATGTAATGAGCATGATTACATCCTTGGAAACCAGAGATGAAGATGTAATTCACCCAGTGCGATCAGGTAGAGGAACAGGAGAAACCCAAGAATCATAAATGATGATGGTATGGGGAGAGAAAGTAACAATAAGGAGTGAGAGGTGCTATTGGATTTCTTATTTAGAAAATGACTAGTGATTTTTATAAGCAAACACATGACATGGTGTGGGACAGTTATGATGGTTGGAGAAAACAGCAGTGGTTGGGAGGGATTCATTTTACACAGAGAATACTGACCATGACATTGGTAGTACAGAAGAAGGAAGGTGAAGGAAGGAGGGACGGGGAAGTGACTTGAAGAGTTCAACAAGAACTCTGAGTTGGAAGAATGGTGCAAAGTGGGAAAGTGATTTTTCCAAGAACAAGGAATCCATAACTACAATAAAAGGCTCAACTGACATTAGGAATCATATATTTGCACAAATCTAATCTGAAAAGATGGTTTTGTTTTTTTTTGTTTTTTTTTTTTTTTAATTCTTTAGCAAACCTCCCAATTCTTCACGTAGAAGAAAAAGGTAGACAGATAATTTATGTTGGGCTGTGGATTCATAGAGCTGGTAGGCCAGAAGCACAAGTTGGCAAGACTTTAATTCATTAAGAAAGTTTAGCTGAAGTGGTTTGACTGTAATATTTAAGCAGTAAAGATAACAAGGAAGTCACCGTAGGAAATTGGTGAATTGAAATTAAAGATAGAAGTCAGGCTTTCGGTTAGTTAAAGAGCAGACGTAATGAAGGTCAATGATGGAAGGAGAGGAGGCTGTGGTAGTAAAGGGAACTATCAATGTTGTTTTCTCTAGCCAATATCCAATTACATTTCATGTATTGCATTGGGTTATTATGTTTCCTTATTCATTTCCCTGGGGTCCTGGTGTGGTGCTATGGGATAACCACAAGGTTGGTGGTTCAAACCCACCAGTCCCTTCTTGGAAACTGTCTACAGGGTCGCTATGAGTCAGAACTGACTAGACAGCATGGAACAAACACTACTCAATGCCATTGACTCGATTTTGATTAATCAAAGCTCCATATATTACAGAATAGTACTGCTTCATAGGATGTTTTTGGCTATACCCTTTATACAAGTAGATCACCAGAACTTTCTTCTGTGGCTAGTTTATGTTAACTATATAAAAATATTCTTGAAAACTAACTGTACATTTCCAAAATTACCTGGGTTAGAAGTTGGTTTAAAGAAAAAAGAAAAGAGTGAAAGAATGATTTGGAGAAACAATTTATAAGAGCAGTTGACTGTTTACCTCCATCAAGTCATCATTTCTGTTGCTAATCCCTTTGACATGTCTGGGACATACAATTGGAAATAAAATAATAAAATATTAAGTTACCAAGGACCCTGACTACTGAATGTCGATATCCCCCAAAAGAACTTTTCTGGCATATGCTTACAATCAGATGAGAATTAATCCATGTTTATACTTATGGGTGATTATGTTTCATAGTAAAATGGATAAAATATTCAAAACATAGCTCTCTTGATAAATTATCAAAATATTAGTGAGCCACTTTGAAAAAAAAAAAAGTTTTAAAACAAAGAGGAATACATCAAAATGATAACAGTGTCTCTGAGCAATTTCCATATTCTCTGTAACAAATTTTCACGGATAGTTTCTGGAAGCTATTTCTTAACTTCTTTTGATTATTGAAAATCTCTGACACTAAATGAAAATTTTAAAGTAATAGATGATAAAATAAATAATAATAATAAAAGATAAGTTATGTAAATAGAAAACTATCCCAGAATCAGTAGGTTGATAATGTAATACCAGCCATGGTGTACCCTAAAGTCAAGGAGTTTGTAATGTAACTACACATTTAAATATTTAAATATATTTAAATAACTACATATTCACTAGTATTGTGATGATTTATCAAGAGATTGGATTCCTGGTATGGCGCTATAGGATCAGCACTAGACTGTGAACCACAAGGTCGTCAGTTCAAACCCACCAGCTGCTCCTTGGAAACTCTGTATAGGGTTGCTGTGAGTTAGAACTGACTTGATGACCCTTAACAGCAACAACACCCCCTATATTTTGAACATTTTATTCATTTTACTATGAACCATAACTATTCATAAACATAAACATTGGTATTTCTTCTCTGATATGCCATAAGAGTTCTTTTTTTTTAGTTACAGCCATTCAATAGTTAGAGGTCATGGTAGTCTGACATTTTATTATTTCTTTCACTTTCAATTGCATGTCCTAGACAAATCAAAGGGCTTAGCAACCAAAATGATGTCTTAATAGAAGTAAACAGCCAACTACTCTTATGAATTGTTTCTCTAAGTCATTCTTTCACTTAAAAAAAAAAAAATCAACTTGTTAACCCAGGTAATTTAGAAATGCACAGTATTCTTAGTTTTCAAGAGTATTTTTATATTGTTACCATAAAATATGACACGAAATAAAAAGATACCTTTTACTTTTAAGAAATACGGTAACTGACTGTTTTAGCACTGAGCAAGTATGTTTCCTCACAATATAGGATGACTTCCATTAGCTTCACATTTAAGTTAAGGTAAAGAAAAACACATAATTCAGCAAACTAAGTAATATGTATGAAATAATGATGTGTTCATTATAAATATATGAGACTGGATATTTCCTTTTAGCTACAGAGTCTTTGAATCTTTATTAAGACCCCAAAATACATTAGACAGTAAATAACATCATGATAAATGAAGACAAGATTGAAGCTGTCAAAGAATTTATTTTGCTTGGCTCCACCATCAACACTCTTGGAAGCAGCAGTCAAGAAATCAAATGATGTATTGCATTAGACAAATCTACTGCACAAGACCTTATTAAAGTGTTCAAAATTAAAGATGTCAGTTTGAGGACTAATGTGTGCCTGACCCAACCCATGGTATTTTCAGTAACCTCAGATGTATGTGAGTTGGACAATGAATGCCTAAAGAAGATCGTAGAAGAGTTGATGCATTTGAGCTATGGCATTGGAGAAGAATATTAAAAGCACCATGGACTGCTAGAAGAACAAACGAATCTATGTTGGAAGAAGTACAGCCAGAATGCTCTTGGAAACCAAGATGGTGGGACTTGGCCTCTCATACTCCAGATATATTTTCAGGAGGGACCAGTCCCTGGAGAAGGACATCATTCTACATAAAGTAGATGGTTGTAGAAAAAAGAAGAAGACCCCCAACAAGATGAACCGGCACAGTGGCAGCAACAATGGGTTTAAGCTTAACAACAATTGTGGGAATGGTGCAGGACTGGACAGTGTTTCGTTCTGTTGTGCATAAGGTTGCCAAGAGTCATAATCGACTAGATGGCAACTAACACTACAACAACAACAAATATGTTGATGAGTGCAACTATTCATAAAATTTGTACAATCTGATCATTTATCGAATGGAAATAAAAATTAGAATTTTTATTCTTTTCAATATATATTATCAATTACTACAATGATCAACATTAAGATGTAGGGGGAAAGTTACACTCCTTTGACTGTTATTTAAGAGAATCCTTCTCTTTTTTTTTGGTCTTCGTTCTTCCTAACATGTATTGAAGGCTTTCCTTATGTCAGATATACTTTACAGCGTCTTACCTGAACAAATTTATTTATTCGAACAACTCTAGGATGTAATCACTGTTAATATCTCCAGTGAACAGATGAGAAAACTTAATCAAAAGTAAAGTAGGCAACCTGCCCAAGGTTGTTGTTGTGGTGGTGGTGTGGATGGAATCAATTCTAACTCATGCAGATCCTATATAACACAGTAGAACTATACTGTAGGGTTCCCTTGTTATTATTGTTATTGTTAAATGTCATCCAGTCAGTTTCAACTCATAATGACGCTGTATAGGGTCTCCAATGGTTTTCTAGCTCTCATCTTCATGGGAGTAGATCTCAGGTCTTTTCTCCTGAGGAGCCTCTGGTGGATTCAAACCACTGACCTTTCTGTTAGCAGCTGACTATTTAGCTCTGATCATGTTTACAAACTAGCCAAATTAGGACTCCCTCTGAATTGAAATGTGCCTGAAGTCTGGGCCCTCCAAATGCTCTACTGAACACATTCTCCTGAGCAAACCATCTGTAGGGTTAGTTCACAGTAGGATTGCAATGAGGCTCCTTCTAGAAGGAAACATGAAGATATGGTGCTCTTGGATATTGGTGACAGTAAGTCATGAAGAAAGAGATAAGCTCTGTGACTTTAACAGTCACATCAACCAAAATGTTTCAAAAGCAATAAAAGTAGCCTACCTCCGTAGTGGTTACGAATCAGGCTACTAACCTCAGGGTCATCAGTTGGAAACTACCAGCTGTTCCGTGGGAGAAAGATGAGGCTTTCTGCTCCCGTAAAGATTTACAGCCTCGGAAACCCTGTACAGGGTCGCTATGTGTCGGAACTGACTCCACGGCACATAACAACAACAACAACTATTTATTGGTGGACAATGAATATGGAAGACTATAAAAGAACTGATAAATTTGAGTTATGGTGTTGAAAAACAATATTAAAAATACCACGGACTACCAAAAGAACAAATAAATCTGCATTGGAAGAAGTACAGCCAGAATGCTCCTTAGAACCCAGGATGGACAGACTTCGTCACTCATATTTCAAACATGTCGTCTGTAGGAACCAGTCCCCAAAGAAAGATATTAAGCTTGATAAATTGGAGGGTCAGCGAAAAAGAGGAAGCCCTCCAATGAGATGAATTGGTACAGTGGCAGCAGCATTGGAATGAAGCGTAGCAATGATAGTGAGGTTGGCACAGGACCAGGCAGTGTTTTGCTGTTTTGTGCACAGGGCTGCTATGAGTCAGTACTCACCCTATATCACCTAGCAACAACAACTGTTTATTGGAAGAACCACTCTTTCTAGGAGATGTGCTGAAATGCTTTTCTTTGCTCTGGACCACCAGAATACTAATCCTATGTAGACAGAAGAATTGATCATCTTTTTTTTTTTTTTTCAAGAAGAACAGAATGCCTTGTTACAGTAGGTATATGTGTGCATATTTTCTAAAGGAAGGTATGGATTTGCCAACTCTTTTTGTTTCACATAATTTTCATAAGCAGTCAGTCCTCTTTCCTTAGAAGAGCTTGGACATTTGGTTTTGTTGACCTATGTAACTGGGGGGAAAAAAGCTCTGAAAGAACATATAGAACCGCATTTGACAGATAACAAAGCTGAACAAGAAATATGGTAGATTTCAATAGGGCACCTAGTTCCAGAGGGTGCAGGGGAAAAGTAGAATCTCCACTGAGTAGTTTTCAAACTGTTTGGACAGGGCTGATGAAAGGAGATGGGGATAAGACTCTTGTGGTTCAATAGTGAATGATTGCTATCAGGATTGACTGTGAGTGTTGGAAAGGTAAAGTTAGATGTTTTGTAACAAAAGGAGGGGAGTGGTTGATTTTGCAGGAGCTGAGGTCCCTGGAACCATCAAGGGAGAAAAGCAAAGTGTGAGACCCTATCCAGAGACGCAGTGTCGCCAGAGATGGAGGCAACAATGCTGACATGGAGATATGGAGCAACTGGGGACTCTAGACTCAGGGACGGAGGGGGCTGTGTGTTGACTGGGGGGCAGGGGGCAGGCTTGTGGGATGTACCCTTTGGTTGTTTGATGATGCATGGAGGGGATTGTAATCATTGTAAGGAAACAAAATAAAATAGGCTGAATGTAAAACTAATGTTCTACCATGTAAACTATCACATAATTCATAATAAAAACTTAAAAAAACAAAAAAGAACATCAATTAGACTGATAACAGAGTTCTCAGGATCAGCGGAAACCAGAAATGGGTAGGTAGTATCATATCTTCAATATGCTGAAGAAAGATAACCACCAACTTGGAATTCTTTATCCAGAAAATAATATTCTTCAGAAATTAATTAAAATAAAAGCATTACTGTTGTTAAAAAAAGAAAGAAAGATGGTAGGAGGGATTCGGCCATACCAGCAGTTGGAGAGAGAAGGGGAGAGAGACTCTGAAAATATTTCCTTATATGATATGAAATGAAACCCCTTTTGGCACTGGGTTGAGTCATGGCAGTACAAATTTAATGTTTTTTTTCAAGATTTTAGATTTTATGTTTCTTTGGCTACAACAGCATGCTGAAAGTGGCTTTGTGCAGGTTATACCAAATCATCAGCTCGAAAAACATTTCCACTAATCTGAAATACCCAACATCGGAGAAGGTATCAACCTATAGATTATGACTGACTACACTGTACAGGGTTGCTATGAGTCGGAACCGACTCCACGACACATAACAACAACAACAACACGGGTATTAGGAGCTGGGGTAGCGTAGTGGTTACGAATTGGGCTGCAAACCACAGTTCGAAACTACCAGTTGTTCCACGGGAGAAAGATGAGGCTTTCTGTTCCCGTAAAGATTTACAGCCTCAGAAACCCTGTATAGGGTCGCTGTGAATCGGGACCGATTCTACGGCATATAACTACCACCAGCACCACACGTCTATTGAAGGAACCCTGGTAGTGTAACGGATTACCAGCAGGGCCTGTTAACCAAAAACTATACAGTTCAAATCTACCAGCTGCTCTGTGGGAGAAAGATGAACCTTTCTGCTCCTGTAAAGATGTATAGCCTCAGAAACCCTGTACGGAGTTCCTGTGAGTTGGAAGTGACTCAGTGGCACACAATCATCACCAGTACTACCATATTTCTATTGAAGCAACTTCCCAAACTGCAAGTGTGGATTTCAGGGGCAGATGCAAAGGTAGTTGAGTCCTTAGCAAATATAACAAATTCCACAAAGGTGAAGTCATCATCCTACAAGAAGGAAACCGAATGGAGCACTTCCACCCAGCTTTCCTGGCAAAAAAAGTGTTACATTGAAGCTGAAGAAGGACATCCAAAAGAGAAAGCTGGTGGGAAACTAAAGTCAGAGCGTGGCACAGGCTTTCTGGGAAGTGACCAGGTTCCCTTTTGGTACAGTGAGTTCCATTTTTAAATTATGTTTAATTAATGTTGTTTCTCTCCTGCTGTCCTGTTGGCATTTTGATACTAATAGATAATCCATTCCCACCATTTGTTTGGCTTTGTCCTTAGAAAAAGCAGTAATTTGTTTTTTTTTTCAACTTTCTTACAATCAAACCACTCAACTCACAAGTAACATTGTCAGGTACAATGCCTCTGAGACTTTTTTCATGCCTCTGTAACTTCCCAGATAGTAATATTTGTATTTTCTTGTTCCTAATTCTGGCTTTTCTTATCCGTTTCTGCCATCATACAACTCCTGCCCAAAGGGAATCTGTGAATTTTTCACATAAGGTAACTATGGATACTCTGACCCTAAATGAGGCACACACATAACTAATATGGATATCATTTCTCAATACCTATATCAGTTATATAAAAATGCTTCCCTGAACTTCACCAACAGGGTTATACTTACATTGTTATGCCAGGAGATACATCATTCTGATAAGGGTGTTGATGCGATTATCAAATGTCACTACTAGTAAAATAAGCATTTGGACAAAAGACCCTTCTTCAAAGACTTCAGCACTTTCTGACAGAGTGAAAATAAAGAAGTAGTTCTAAAGAAGTAGAAAAGCAAATGAAAGTCACTCCAAAAGTGCACCATATGGCCCATGAGATGTGTGGGTATGGAAGACTTGTGTGCTGAGGGAAACACACAGAATCTGGAAATCGAAAATGAAAATCCCCCACAAAGTAGGTCATCCTTCATAACCAGATTTTAAGACCAAATTTCTGTTGCATTAACATCTCAGACTTCTAATTTAGTTTTTCTCTGTCGGCATAAGTGTGTCTTTTAAAAAGTGAATTCAATTCGCACCTCAGCATGGTTCATATTTGTGCATAACTAAATGGCTTCATCTTAACGGTGATGCTGTGGAGCATATGCTTCTCAATTATAACATCATCTTCTGATGTAAAAAAGACTGAGAGAGAGAGAGAGAGTTGTATGTCTGAGCTTACTTTGGAAGCATATATACACAAAATTACTTATCCTTTGCATTAGATAGCAGTAGATAGTTGAAAGTGGGTTAAGAAAAGGAAGGAAAGTTTCTGGCTTGTTTCAGGGCAGGGTTTCTCAGTCTCAGCACAATTGACATTTGGTATCAAGGGTTTCAATCGGATGACTTTATGTAACAGGGGCTAGCCTGTGCATTGTAGCATCCATGTTGTTGTTGTTGTTAGGTGTCATCAAGTTGGTTCTGACTTGTAGAAACCCTGTATAAGGTTCCAAGGCTGTACATCTTTGTGGGACCACAAAGTCTCATCTTTCTCCCACATTTTAGCTGGTGGGCTCCATAAACTCTACTAACTAAATTCGTCTAGCAGAGACCCACCCACCCAGTTGTGATAACCAAAAATGCCTCTGCTGTCTGGTTGTTGACTCAGTTTGATTCATTGCAACCCTGTACAGGGTTTCTGAGCAGTGACTGATGAGTTTGAACAGCCAAGCTTGCTCCTCAAACTGACTTTATGGTCGATTGTTTCTAAATATTACTAAATGTCCCCTAATGGGCAAAACTGTCCCTCACTGAAAGCTGCTGTTTCAAGGCTTAGGTTTAATCCAATAGGAAATTTTAGGAGGTAGATTCTGTTTTCTAATTTCTTAAGACTCATCTGTGAGTCTTTCTTAATGAAAGTGCAAAACCTGGTTAGATGTTTTATACTTACTTAATAACTCCAGCTAAAACTACTATAAACTCATTACAAATACTAATGACACATGAGACACTTGGGGGAGGGAACAGGGGAAGCAGAAGGTATTGGAAGAGAAGCTTAAGAGAGGTGATCACAACCAAGATTTTCCACATGACAGTCACTGAGGGCCCTTCTTCAGTTCTACATATCCAGAAGCTCAGCATGATTAAAATAATTATTAAAATTTTTTTATCAGACTCAATGGTTTCAATTTACAGAAACAAAACTCACAGAGATTATCAAATAGAACAACCATGATAATTTGTTCATTTGCAAGCAGAAACATCATTGTGAGGACCAAAATCCGTATTGGCCTTTTCTGTACAGTTTTATTAAGTAGATTAGTTACATGGGAAACTAAATCACCAGAAGGTGTTTGTTGTTGTTGCTGTTAAGTACTGTCGAGTTGGTTCTGACCCATAGCAACCCTGTATAGGGTTTCTGAGGAAGAGCTGGTGAGCTTGAACCTCTGACCTTGCAGTTCAAATGGCTTTGCAGTCTGGCGCATTAACCCACAGCACCACACCAGGACTCAGAAGGTGCTTTGTTGTTGTTGGGTACCATTAAAATTAAAACAATCCATAGTTAAAGGGCCACAGGATTTGCTAAGTCTGATGTGATCATTTCCCTGCCCTCTGCCTCTAGGAGAGCAATGTTTGCATTACTGCTCCCACAGCTAATGGGCCCAAGAAGCACTGAGCAGCTAAAATTCAGATTCATAGGCTCCATGCCCAGAGAATCAGACCTATTGAAGGAGCCCAGACATCAGCATTTTAAACAAACATCCTAGGTGCTGTGTGGTTTCCTTTGGAACTGCCTTTTCCTTTCCTTTCCTTTCCTTTCCTTCCCTTTTATTTCCTTTCCTTGGGATTAAGATCAATCCTGCTCCAGTCTATACAAGACACAATCATCATTTGCATATGTTAACACCTGCAGAGATGGCAGTAAAACTTGCCAACCTAAAAAACTCTGTCTCTATAAGGTGACTCTGATTATTTGGATATTAATTTCCACTTGATTAGAATGCAATCACAGCTGCCTTATTTCTTAATGGGAATGGAGGGTAGAGGTAGGGGGACCAAAGGGTCACCTTTAGGTGACACCTATACTAAAAATATATATATATTTTTTTTTTCATAAGATCTCATTGATGATAATTAAATAAAAAGAGGACATCCCCCTCTTTTAACAGATTGAAACCTTTGTGTTGCTGGTTTTAGAATATTGATTTGAGTGAAATGAACTGATGCAATAGCAGAGTCTTCCATCCTGGGCAATAGGCATCACATCTTTCACCAGTGCGCCAATTACTAATCTAAATGTCCTGTTATTCATATGAAAAGCCCATCTGTCCATTAATTCTAGGAACATTTATTGAGTGTTTATTGTGGGGCAGCTGCAAGGCTTAGTTTTGAGACACAGAGTCGAGTTAGATAAAATTTCTGCTCTAGGATTCACAGTTGTATGATTGGGGTTCAGAAGGGAGCAAAGTATGCTTTGGGTTCAAAGAGGAGAAATAGCATAACTATTAGATTCATTGGAGTCCTGGTGTGGCGCTCAGGGATAAAGCACTGGACCGCAGGGTCAGTGAACCACAAGGTCTGTGGTTCAAATTCACTAATTGCTCCTTGGAAACCCTATACAGAGTTGCTATGAGTCAGAATGACTTGATGGCACTTACCAACAACAACATTAGAGACAGGGATGGTATAGGAGCAATCAAAGCTTCTCAGAAGAGGTTATAACTGAATTAGTGGAGAGGTTGAGGAGGAATTCACCAAACAGTACAAGGAAGAGGTGACCTTCTATAAAAATGAAACATGCAAGGACAAGGTCTTGGGGCAAAACTTGGTGCTCCTGGAGACACCTCTCCTTTACTGGTTGGACTGGAATGTGGGGTGCATATGAGGATGTGATGGGAAGTAAGTAGGAGCCATTCATGAAGGGTTGTACAAAATACCGAACAATTTTGACTTTGTGGACAAGTATGAAGAGGACTCAGCGGATGATTTTAAATAAGGGAAATGACAAGAGCCAATTTATGTTTCAGAGATCACTCTGTAGTTCACAGAGTTAGAGACTTGAACAGGGTTAAGACTTTGGCATGATGAAAGAGTACCAACTAGTACAAGGCACAGGATTGTCGAGCAGTGCTGAGCATCTTGCTGCAGTTTTAATATCTTAAATAATATATTTGCTTTGGGGTTTTTTTTCTGACGGTACTCTGAAGTCCAATGTATAGACAAGCAAGATGATGACTAAACTAATTCCAAGTTGTCATGTGTAATTATTTTAGGCCAAGGGAGGTGAGAATATCTAGATTTGAGTAAGAGATGTGGTGGAAGAAAATGCTGGGGAGGGAGGAAGAGGAAGACTCAAATAATACTAGCTATTTTATATTATAATGAGGACATATAAAAGCTAAAGATAGGTTATGAGGAAAAGTGGAATATTAAAGATTAGCATTTATAAGGCAGAACCATTTTAGATGATGAATCAATACTGTGTACGAGCATAGCAGGAAATCCCTGCAATAGATACCCTTTAGATTACTTCTTAGCTTACTTTTCACACCTTGTTTTCTTACCCCTGAAACCACAGTGGGTGAAATAGTAGGCCCTGTGCCCTTATTGATGATACTGTATGGCACCTTTTGCTAAACTGGATCAATCCGTTTCTCACTTCTGAAATAAGAAAATAAGTCACTTTGTTTTGTTCAACCTCTGGTACTGTGGGGCATTATCATCTTTGCTATGTGTTCCTTTGAAATGTTCTTTGAGTTTGGGGAAGAAAAAAAAAATATCTAAAGGGGTAAAGTCAGGGCTATACTGTAGATGGGGCAAGATTTCTCAACAAAATTGAAGTAGGACAGGCCTTGTGCCCTTAAAGAATGAGCAGACGGATGTCACAATA
>NW_006408537.1:25902578-25904703 GCF_000296735.1 Chrysochloris asiatica
GGCTGGGCTCGGAGGCCCAGAGCCGACATCTTGGGCGAGACCAAACAGCAAGACCAAGTGAGGGGAGCAGAAACACCACAGAAAAATGCCACGGGAACCTTGGAGCAAAGGTGGACAATACACTTTGTCAGCTTTGCTTTGTTATTTGGGGTTTTCTACGTATAGAATCATATCATCTGCAAATAGAAAGAGTTTTACTTCCTCTTTGAAATCTGGCTTTTTATATGCATAAATGAAATGCCTTGTGAGGGAATAAATCTCAAAGCAAATTCAACATCCACTTTTCTGACACTCATTGTGAGGATATAACAAATCCCTGCTTAGCTCTTCTATTTTGCGTCTGATGCCAGATGCCTCATGAAGGGTTTAGTCCTCTCACCTGAACCACTAGGAACTAGATCAGATCTCACAGGTTAAAGCACACAGTCCTCCACACTGCCATGTTGTCCTAAGACTTCAGATGCTAGCCACAACTTTGAGACTCACAAACAACCATGTTTTTAACATTCTGACTATAAATTTGGGAGTTCCTTTTATCCCGCCAGGATACTAGGCATAAACTCAAGGATCCCCAACAATTCCCCTTCACTTGACCTCTTGGCTCGCATTATTCTCTTGGTTCTACAACTTTTTGGAATGAATCACAGGACTCACAGAAAGTGCTATATTTATAATTACAGCTTAAGGATAGCAAAAAAAAAAAAAAAAAAAAAATTATAAACAGAAACACATTGGGAAATTTCTGGGAAGGTTCCCAATTAACTTAATAAAGGAGGATACAAGGATAACTAACTTGGGATTTAATGTATTGCAGTGACAAGTCCTACTATTATTGTAGATACATTATTTGGTTGCTTCACCAACTTACTTTGAGAATAGCTTATTAATTCAAGAGCATGAACACTGTTGTTGTTAAGTACCACTGTGTTGGATCTGACTCATATGATCCTATATAGGACTACTGAGGAGCTACTGGTGAGCTTGAATTGCAGACTTTGCTATTCAAACAGACCTTATAGTAGAGCACATTAACCCACAGAGTCACACTGGGAGTCCACAAATCCTGGTTGTTGTTGTTGTTAGGTGCCATAGAGTCGGTACCAACTCATAGTGACACTATACACAGCAGAACTAAACACTGCCTGATCCTGAGCCAACCTCACTACCGTTGCCACGTTTGAGTCCATTGATGCTGCCACTTGGCCAATCCATCTTCTTCTTTTTCTCTGATCCTCCACCTTACCAAACATGATATCCTTCTCCAGTGACTGGTCCCTTCTGACAACATGTCCGAAGTATGAGAGATGAAACCTGGTCATCCTGGCCTCCAAGGAGCACTCTGGTTGCACTTCTTCCATAACGGATCTATTGGTTCTTTTGGCAGCCCATGGCACTTTTAATATTCTCCTCTAATACCACAACAGAAAAGCATCAATTCTTCTATGGTCTTCCTTATTTACTGTCCAGCTTTCACATACATATGAGGTTATTGAAAATACCATGGTTTGGGCCAGGCGCACCTTACTCCTCAAGCTGACATCTTTGCTCTTTAACACTTTAAAAAGGTCTTGTGCAGCAGATTTGCCTAATGCAATACATCATTTGATTTCTTGGCTGCTGCTTCTGTGAGAGTTGATAGTTGATCCAGGAAGAATGAAGTCCTTGACAACTTCCATCTTTTCTCCGTTGATAAGAATGCTGTTTATTGGTCCAGTAGTGAGGATTTTTGTTTTCTTGACATTGAGATTTAATCCATACCTAAGACTGTGCCCTTTGATCTTTATCAGTAAATGCTTTAAGTCCTCTTCACTTTCAGCAAGCAAGGTTGTATCATCTGCATATCGCAGGTTGTTAATGAGTCTTCCTCCAATCCTGACGACACATTTTTCTTCATAGAACCCAGCTTCTTAAATTATTTGCTCAGCATACGGTTGGATAAGTATGGTGAAAGAATTCAACCTTGTCGCACACCTTTCTTAATTTTAAACCATTCAGTGTTCCCATGTTCTGTTCAAACAACTGCCTCTTGGTCCATGTACATATTCTTCATGAGCACAATTAAGTGTTCTGGAATACTCATACTTCACAATGTTGTTCATAGCTTGTCATGATCCACACAGTCAAA
>NW_006408537.1:25904963-25912983 GCF_000296735.1 Chrysochloris asiatica
ATTGTCTGATGATTTCTGCATTCCATTTTATCACCTCTCTTTGAACCTTGGTAGTCATATTTAAGTGACAGCAACCATTTATTGCCTATTTCCTGGGGTGATTTCAAACAACCTAAGTCATTTAAGTTCTTTTTTTGTTGTTGTTTCAAATGAGTTGCTTTAATTTCCGATGGTACAAAATTCTGGGTATAACAAAGATTGAAGAAGAGCTCTGGCAGGATTCTGGCCTGGGTTTACTGACCACATGGCTAAGATAGACTGAAGAGATGGCCATTGTAAGATTTCTTTTTTTCTTCTCACCTGCTCCCTTTTTTTTAAGTTTATTTTTAAATATACAACTGGCTGCAAGACAATAATTCTGTCTAACTCTAGGTGGCAAGAGCTGTTTTAGCAGGGAATTCAAATGTTTAAACAGAAATGGAATCAAGGGGCACCATCACCACAGTCACAAAGAACAGCTGATATTTTGCCAGATTTCTTAATTCCACCTGTGGCCAGGGGGCCCTTCCCCGGGCCTTTGCTTTTAGCTCTTCGAGTTTCTTCTGCTCTTCTCTTTGTTTCTACTTGAAAGCCTTATCTTCCTCATCCATTTCCTTGTTCTGTTTTTTGGGTTGTTTCGGGGGCTTCTTCTTGCCACCTTCGTGACCCGACATGGCGTCTTCTGCCCCTTCCCCAGACCTGCCACCAAAAGCAGCTCTCCGACCCTGAATGCCACTGTCCATTTAGGTTCTTTTAACAATTAGGATTGTTAAAACTAGTTAGTCTTTGCTGGGCTCTTAACCAGCATATGATGCAAATGTGGACTGAGGTAGCTGTGTTGGCCAGGTGTACGTGGAGGAAAAAAGTCAATCAGCAAAGAGGAGAGAATGAATGTAACTCTTCATATATGAACAGGTAAACTGAGATGAGAAAAACTATGTGGTCCCAGAGAGCGAGATTCACTGAAAAAGTAATGACTGGTTTGTTAGCCTGTTGTTCTTTTCTGTGCCCCAAGGTCTACTTGTACTCCTTGGATCTTTCTGATTAATTACTCCTTCATTTGTTGTTTAATAAGTTAGAGTGGGTTTCTGTTATTTGCAAACAGCTCTAGGACAACTGTTCATCATCCCTTCTTTCCAAATTTCTTGCATCTGCAAATCAGGGAGAAGGAAAATTTTCATTAGACCCACAGAATTCATGTGCCTACCACTTCTTTATGAAGACCTGCTGTTGTTGTTTGTTGTTAGATGCCAGTGAGTTGGTACCAATTCATAGCATCCCCATGCACATCAGAATGAAACACTGCTCGATCCTGGGCCAACCTCACCACTGTAACCACGCTTGAGTCCATTCTGGCCAATCCATCTTGTTGGGGGTCTTCCTCTTTTTCTATGACCCTCCACCTTACCAAACATGATATCCTTCTCCAGCGACTGCTCCCTCCTAAAGTATGAGAGATGAAGTTTGGCCATCTTGGCCTCCAAGAAGCACTCTGGCTGCACTTCTTCCAACACAGATCTGTTGGTTCTATGGGCAGCCCATGGTACTTTCAATATTCTCCTCCAATACAAAAACTCAAAAGCATCAATTCTTGTACGGTGTTTCTTATTCACTGTCCAGCTTTTGCATGCATATGAGGTTATTGAAAATACCATGGCTTGGTTCAGGTGTACCTTAGACCTGCTGTAGGGATGTACATTTATTTTTTAAGCAATTAGTACAGAGGTATCTGCTCCCAAGTTTTACTCATGCAGACTTGCAAGCATAGGTGTAAGGCATACTATCATTGATAATTCTGCTTCTTAAAATTAGAGTTTTTGCTTTCTTAAGTTTTTTTCAATGCAACACTAGTCACTTTACCTTGTACCTTACACCCTGACTCTATGCAAACCATACCAGACATTAAAATGCATGAGCTATGCTAATCTGCACTGAATTTTTCATCTTTTAGCTCCTTACCAATTATGGATTCACAATTAAAAGTACTCAAAGCTTTTGCTTGAATGATAGCCAAGTCTAAATTGCTGATTATGATTCTGAAACCCTAACACCAAACATCTTTCTTTTTTAGGCCCACATTGATAAAGGACTATAATTGTGAGAAGAGCAATAACTTACTGTTATATGATTTTAAAGTACCGAGAATATTTTTACTGACTTGCCTATCCAACTGAGTAATTTATTTCTAAGTGATTCTATAGTAAGTACATTTATATTTACTCCAAAAATGTGCCCATGGGGCATGTGTGTTAGGACTTTATAGTCATGACAGACTCCTTCTGTCAAAAATATTTTCTCCCATTTTCTACCTCTATTTCATTCAGCTCGGTGTCAAAAGAGATCTCTGCTTGTTTCCTATTCTGACTTCTCAACAAGCTGTCCTGAGGCCTGAGAAACACTGACAGAGACATGGTGAGCTCTGGGGCAGGCTGAAGTCAAGAGACCCAGGTAAGGCTTAGGGATGGAGCCATAAGAAATCTTGGTGAGCCTCTCTGCTGGTTGTAGACCAAGGTTGGTAAGGACGATCATGAAGAGGTTTTTAATCAATGTTATCAGAAAGGTTGCCACGGCTTAGTAAGACTAAATAATACTTAATGTGCTCACTTCACACCAGTCCTTCCCCAGTTTCTTCTGTTCATGAAAATCATTGTGTTTAAATATCTTTTCCATAAGAACTGAAGTTTTTGTTAAGAATTCTAGGGTATTGGGATATATGTGTAAGACAAGATAGAGAAGAAATAAGCTGATAGTTGATTAATTTTCATGATGTACTAGGATCATGAGATCTCAGTGTTCTCACCCTAGGTAGCTTTCTTTTTTATCATAGCATGAAAACTCATTCGATTATAGAGGAAGAGATTCTTATTTTCTCAGCAAGTCTTTATATTAATTCCCAAAATCTAGCCTGTTTTTTATGTGTCTCATCTTGTTCCTCTCTCTGCTCTTTTTCTTCTCTCCCTCCCTGCTTTACTGATTTCACTTTAAAAGCAAGTATTACAATTATGTCTTCCTTTTCAGTCCTTTAGTGAGGCTCCTTCTCGCTTATACCTGCACACCTGTAGCTTCACTGAGATAGTTACATGCATGTCAAACTTGTTTACTCTAATGAAGGATTAATTGAAGGCCAGTGTTTGCTCTCAGTCTCATTCTAAATAAAATGGATTCTGGATTTCTAACTTTATCTTCTTACAAAAAGTATTTTCCCCAGATCTCTGCTGCTACTGCCTGCTGTAGAATTGGTCTGACTCATAGAGACTCTATATAGACTTTCTGAGGCTCTAAGTTTTTATGGGAACAGAAAACCTTATCTTTCTCCCTCAAAGCGGCTGGTGGATTTGAACTTCTGACCTTGCAGTTCTTAGCCCAACACTATGCTATCAGGTTCTTTTCCCTGGATCTCTCTAGTCCTTTATATTTTACAGCTCTGTGAATTGATCTGTTATAAGAGTCAGCCCACTTAAATGTAATAGTATGTATGTAATAATAATTTTATATCTAATTTATATATATATTTGAAGGAGCATGGTGGCTCCATAAGATGTACTCTGAACCACAAGTTAGGCGGTTCAAGCCCACCCACCAGCCACTCCATGGAAAAAGAGGAGACTGCTCCTGTAAACATTCAAAGCCTTGGGAATCCTATATAGGGTCACTGTGAGTCAGAACTGACTTGACAGCATAATAAACAGCAATATATATATATATATATTTAAAACTTAACATAACCATTTTGATTGGGTATTTTGGGAGGACTTGGGAAGGATAACAAGAGAAATTTGGACTCAGAGTTTACTCTCCCGCTCAGTATCGTGTAAATAGGAAATTCTTGTCCACTACCTGTCACTCTCTTTTCTTCATCCTGTTTTTTAACTTCTCTTGTTTCAATTTCTGCATCTGGGATATTAAGGATATTTGACTAGGTAACTCATAACAGTATCTTCTAGTACCAAAATCCTTGTTACCTTGTTAGTACAGTGGATTTTCTTTGTTACAACCATCTTTAAAATTCCTCAGCAGCAAACTAGCCAAGGATATGTACTAAGATTGTGATTCATTATCTAAGTCCAATTTTTACACATGTACGTTGAAGTATTATCTAAGATCCCTTTAAGACCTACAATCACATGATTGTATTATATAGATGATAGATTCTTGTTTTCTTTTACTTAGAAATATTGTTTCATAACAGATTAATGTTTATATTTTCTGCTATCTGAAACCAAGTACTCTAGAATCCCAGTGGATTTCTTGGCTATAAGAAAGTTTAAAGCCAAATCCACCATTCAAATGTTGTAATGTGCTTTTTTATCTTGCTGAGGAAAGTATCAATTTCCTTTCAGATAGGTTTTGTTTTCTATCATTCTCAAATGCCCCAATTTAGAGATTTTGTATGTGTAGGTATGAACAGAATGCAAGGTATAAATTCAATTCACAGTACAATTTTGAATTCTATCATGATAGATTTTCAAGTTGTTGGTTATAAATTAATCTACTCACTTGCAGTTGTTCACCTTACCAATCTGTTGAGAGGAATAATTAAGGAACTGTTTTATGGATTAGAGTGTGAGTAGACCATCCCATAGAGATGATCAATACAGGGGGCTAGGTGGACAAAATGACTACGGACAGTGGCAGTTTACCCAAGAATCATCTGCTCACTTGTGCTCTAATTAAATTACTCTGCATGAACAGAGCCTATAGCTTTCTCTCACTTGTAGTTTCCAATCTTCTATACCCCAGCAAATATCCACCATGCAAGGAAATTTGTTTTGGGGGGAGAGCTGAGTTCTGCAGCTACTTGGTTCTTTCCTTCATGGTGGGCACAAGGATTATAGTATTTTGGCCACAAATCAAAGCAGTCATGGACAAGTTTAAGGAAGCCCTAAAATGTGCAGTGTACAACCTGTACAACTGCAAGCAGCCACATTGCAGAATGTTTCCTTAGTCTGGTGCAGAAGAGTTTTTGGCTCTTACTTTTAGTTTTGATCAATCTCATACTACTCAAATTAAAATATATATTCAGAAATCAGTTTCTAGCTAAGGATACGCCTGATATTCTTAAAAATCTCACAACATATGCTATGCACTGAATGCCACTCTTTGTTTGTGCTCCCACTTTCCTATATCCAATATGAACACAGCAGCAGAAGTGGGCCATGGGGAACTTAGAAAAGCAATGGTTCAAAAAAGGTAATGGTTATATGTTTGAGATTAGTCAGTGTAAATAAATTCACTAATATATTTAATTATTGACATTAGATAAAAGAGCTATCTAAAGTAAGTCTTCTTCACTAAGGACTAAAAAATAGAAATCAGCTTCAATTACATCTATAGGAGTCTAGTTTAGACTTTCTGTTAAGCAATGAAAAAAATCTCCAGGGAAAATACAAGGATAATAGTATGACTATTGCTTTAAACAAGGTCGGTGATTCAAACTCACCAGACACTCCTATATAGGATCACTATGAGTCAAAACTGACTCAAGAGCACTTAACAACAACTATTTTAAAAGCGAGTGAAATTTTAAAAGTATTTTCAACTTATAAGTATGTTATTGGTTTCCAGATCAAGGGTTAGATGCTTGTTGTTGTTATTAGGTGCCATCCAGTCAGTATTGACTCATAGCGATCCTATGCACAGCAGAACGATACACTGCCTGATCCTGGGCCAACCTCTCTATTGTTGCCATGCTTGAGTTCATCGATTCTGCTACTTGGTCAATCCATCTCATTGGGGTCTTCCTCTTTTTGTCTGACCCTCCACCTTACCAAACATGATATCATTCTCCAGCAACTGTCCCTCCTGACAATATGTCCAAAGTATGAGAGACAAAGTTTGTCCATCTTGGTCTCCAAGGAGCACTCTTCCAACACAGATCTGTTGGTTCTATGGGCAACCCATGACACTCTCCATATTCTGCTCCAACACCATAACACATATGCATCAATTCTTCTACAATCTTCCTTATTTACTGTCCAGCTTTCACATGTATATGAGGTTATTGAAAATACCGTGGCTTGGGTCAGGCACACCTTAATCCTCAAGCTGACATCTTCGACACTTTAAAAAGGTCTTGTGCAGCAAACTTGCCCAATATAATACGTCATTTGATTTCTTGACTGCTGCTTCCATGAGTGTTGATAGTTGATCCAAGAAGAATGAAGTCCTTGACAACTTCAATCTTTTCTCTGTTGATAAGAATGTTGTTTATTGGTCCAGTGGTGAGGATTTTTGTTTTCTTGACATTGAGATGTAATCCATATCGAAGGCTGTACTCTTTGATCTTCATCAGTAAACATTTTAAATCCTCTTCACTTTCAGCAAGCAAGGTTGTATCATCTGTACATCTCAAGCTGTTAATGAGTCTTCCTCCAATCCTGATGCCACGTTTTTCTTCATATAACCCAGCTTCTCAGATTATTTGCTCAGCATACAGGTTGAATGTTGTTGTTAAGTGCCGTCGAGTTGGTTCCGACCCATAGTGACCCTAAACAGTGTTTCTGAGACTGTTAATCTTTACGGTAGCAGAAAGCCTCATCTTTCTCCCATGGCACAGCTGGTAGTTTCGAACTGCTGACCTTGAGGTTCGCAGCCTAATTTGTAACCACTACGCTACCAGAGATCCTTATATAGGTTGAATAAGTATGTTGAAAGAACAAGCTAGATGCTTGGGCTATGAATATTTTTTGACCAATTAGATTTTGAAACAATTATATTTATTTATTTTTATTTGCTCTCTGGAAGTTTTGGGACAAAGGGACACATAATCAGAGATATTGACACTGCTTATTGAGTCCTGGAGTTGGTATCCATTCAGTGTACTTCTCCATAATATCAAAAGGTAAATGTTGTTAAATTCTGTTTCAACAATGACTTTACAGCATACAAGGTTCTAAAACACACACAAAATATATAACTACCTCAGTTGATCATTCTATTACATGGAGGATTAAGAGACTTTCATAATTTAGAAAAAATATCAATGTCATAAGAATTAAAATAAAAAGTTTTTTAGCTGAATCCTGAGTTGCATACTACTTAGAACTATATTTTCTAATATAATTAAAATCTTCCTCCAATCCTAATGTCACATTTTTCTTCATAGAACCCAGTTTCTCAAATTATTTGCTTAGCATACAGGATGAATAAGTATGGTGAAAAAATACAACCTTGTCACACACCTTTATTAATTTTAAACCATTCAGTGTTCCTGTGTTCTGTTCGAACAAGTGCCTCTTGGTCAAGGTACAGATTCCTCATGAGCACAATTAAGCATTCTGGAATACTCACACTTCACAGTGTTGTCCATAGCTTGTCATGAGCCAATGCTTAGTAACTTAGAGTGCTATAAAAGCTGAGTTACTCCAGATAGCACTCTGATTTTTTCCTAGACACATATTACAACTGAAGAAAGGACAATGTACTACTAGAATCCTCAACGATTTATTTATTCATTTACTCAAAAATAATTTACTGAGTGATTTCCTGTATCTTGTATTGTTCTAGTTTCTGGGGTTATAACAAATGGGAAAAATGAGAAAAATCCCTACCCTCATGGAGTTTGTTTTCTCATATTATAGACAGGTAATAAACAAATAGTTAAAGTCAACGTAGGCAGTGATCATTGTTATAAAGATAAGCAAGGTAGAGGGGCAGAGAGCATGGGCAAAGACTAGGTAAAATGGAAAGCTGAGTACCGGTCTTCACGTAGTCAGGTTTCCTTTTTGCACAGTATATAGGAGGGAATTCCTCAGAAAGCAAATGTATATATATACAGAAACTTCAAAAAATCATGAAAAAAAGAACAAACAAGTTGCTTGCCCAGCAAACATAAAGGCAAGCAGTAGGGTCCCCTCAGTGCAAACCCCCTTCCAAGAATAAGACTCAATGGGAATACATGCTTTGATTGGTGACCATGCTCCTCACTGATAGGGGGAAATGAGGGGAAAACAGCAATGAAGTGGCGAGCTAAACCCAACAATGTGGAGAGTGAAGCGTGCAGCTGATAAAAAGAGCGGGCATATGCACAAGAACACCCACA
>NW_006408537.1:25914677-25915457 GCF_000296735.1 Chrysochloris asiatica
GTGTAAACAGTGTGGACAAAGGTGTGTAGACATGCATTGTCACGCAAGATCAAAAAACCCAGAGCAGTCCACTGCATTTAATCCAAAATTTAGACTTCAGCTCTTCAACTCACTATAATGAGCACTGTTGGTTGCTGAACCGTTTTTCTGATAGTGTTCCAATACTGACTCTTGAGAATCCCAGAAAACTGGAAGCATCAGTTTTACAGCTGATGTTTGATTTTTTCTTGGTTGGCAATTGAGGATGTTTGTATTCCATTCCGTTTACTCTCAGACTTGTAATGATGAATCCATGGCTTGTCACCAGTATTGATTTTTTTTTTTTTAAAGAAACTTTTTCCTTCCTTCAAATTATCAGTCCAAATTTTGTTTGCAGATATCCATGTTCACACCCACACAGAAGTGATTTTAAATGGACAGTGCTGTTAAGACAGTGCAGCCAACAGATATTTTAATATAACCAGAGTGTGAATAAAATTTGACTTACCCTTGTAGAATATTGGAAACTCTTTATGTATTGGGCCATTACATGACTCTTGTAAGTAATAATCTAGTTGTTCATTCCCCTTTTCCAACTGGAGGAAGACTCTTTAAAAATCTGTGATAAGCAGATGATACAGCCTTGCCTGCTGAATGTGAAGAGGACTTAAAACATTTACTGATGAAGTTCAAAGACCACAGCCTTCAGTATGGATTGCATATCAATGTAAAGAAAACAAAAACCCTCACCACTGGACCAATAAACAACATTCTTATCAATGGAGAAAAGATTGAAGTTGT
>NW_006408537.1:25916437-25918282 GCF_000296735.1 Chrysochloris asiatica
TTTTCCATGAACTTTTTGAAGTCCCCTTATACTTTCCTTCGGCAGGTTTTCGTTAAGATTTCTTGATGAACAAGTGTTCTTAGTTTGAATGTTGGTAAATTTATCAGTCTTCTTCTTTCTGATTAGTGTTTTCTGAGTTTTATTTAAGAAATTATCCCTTACCCTGTGGTCATGAAAATATCATCCTATATTATTTTCTAAAAAAAATTATTGTTTTTCTTTGTTACATTTATGTCTTTGACATATCTATACTTTATTTTTGAGAATCATGTGAGGTAAGGCAATTTATTCCCTGTACTTATACCAATTATTCCAATACTATTTATTAAGATGCTGTAATTACCAAATTGTCTTAAGTGCCACTTTTTAAATAAATTTGTTGACCATATATGCCTGTCTCTATTTCTAGGCTCTTTGTTCTATTCTTGAGCCAATCCCACCCTTTCTTAATTGCTATAAGTTGCTTACTTCTTAATTACTATAATGACGGGGAATATCTAGTCATTGGGGAGCCCTGAATTTTCACTATTTTGTGGGCCTTCTATAAGAAAACCAATAAAAAATAAAGAATATAAAATTAGGTACAAAAACGAATGAGAAAATAAACCACACTAGTTATAAATATTTAAAAGATGAAAAATAGGAGACTTCAGCAGATGGCAGACTAGGCAGAATATACTACACAGACCCCCTACAACTAAGGTACAAGAGACCAAATGAAACAGATAAAGATGATAATTCTGGAACCCTGAGCTTCAGAGGAAAGTATAGAGAAGCAGATTGAATACTGACAAGGAGAAGAAGATGAACAAAAGCAATGAAAGAAGAGACAGACAAGTGACGTTTCAGCTGTCCTAATGTGGCACAGCCATCTTGAACTTTTGTGAACAGCATTTGATGGAGATGGTAGCCAGACAGCACAAATACATACAGATGGTTGGCTATGAGAAAGATACAATACTCTCTTTTCCTCCACATTTTCCTGGTTACCAGAGGTGTGGCAAGCCTCCACACTTACCCACCTCTGCATAGCCTCAGCTTTGCCAGAGTTTGGAGCCATGCATTTGTGAGTCAGGTACAGGGTACCAGGTCTGGAAGTGAGTGATCTGTGCCTCTTCAGGTCAACAGAACACCTAGTGCTGATCCCTAACAGCCCTGAACTAGCAGGAACTCTCATAGCCAGCTGTCCTGCTCTCAGTTGACCTCTGGACCTGAAAGAGTTCTTTCCAGAAACAAAGACCCTAACCTCAGCCACAGTAAGACCTGCAAGAACTACTGCCAGATTAGATGCCATGACCATACACAATCCCTCGACCTACAAGAACTCTAGCTAAGGCTGGGCACACCACCTTATCTCCCACACCTTGTGAGCTCTTAGGCTGGCAGAGGATGCCAACTCATGCTTTTTACCCTGACCCTTTCTGGTCTGGCCCCTGCCCTAGTCTTTGTTTTGTTTTGTTTCCTTAATCACTGATGTCCTTTTTCTTGTTTGTTTTTTTTTAAATCCTGTCTTCTTTTTTTATTTCCCACCTTTTCTCTCCTTTTTCTTGTTTTTATCCTTTCTTTCTATACTCTCCATCTCCACCCTCCATTTCTTCATTTCCCCCGCCCTTTCTTCTTTCTTTCTTCTCCACTTGATTTTTCCTAATCCCTTCCCCTAGTTTTGTTTGCTTTTTTTTTTCCTTTTATTTTCTCTCTTATCTTTTTTCTTCTTTTTAGCTATTATATTTCTTTCCCTTGCTTATGCCTATTGGTTGTTTTTCTCCTTTATTATTTTCTTTTTAATTTTATTTGTTATTTTTCTCTTGTGTGTGTTTTTATCTTGCCACATCAGATGGGAGACAG
>NW_006408537.1:25919994-25929424 GCF_000296735.1 Chrysochloris asiatica
TGAAGAGTTGTTGGAGGGAAAATTCCCTCACATAATATAAAATGAAATTATAAGCATTCAAGAAGCTGAATGAACCCCAAAAAGGATGACGTTGTTGTTTTTAAGTTCCGTTGAGTTGGTTCCAACTCATAGTGGCCCTGTATAGGATATATGAAGACCAGCAGTGGGTTTGAACTGCTGATCTTGTGGTTAATAGTTCAGTGCTTATCCTACAGCACCAAACCAGTACTCCATCAAACAGGCTACATATAAGCCCAAATAACCAATATATAATTAAACTTTCCAAAACCAAGCACAAAGAAACATCCTGAGAGCAGCACAAGAAAAATACAAAGTTGCTAACAAAGAAAAACCAATTAATACTAAGCCCTGATTTCTCAGCAGAGACCATGGAGGCAAGAAAGCAATGGGATGACATATATAAAACTCTAAAAGAAAATAAATGCCAACCAAGAATCATATACTCAACAAAATTGTCCATAATTACAATTAGGACAATTGCAGATAAATAGAAATCAAAGGAATTTGTAATAACCAGACCAACTTTACAAAAAATGCTATTAGAAGTTCTTTAACAGATAACTAACAATAACAGACTACAACCTAAGATGACAGGATACATGACACCACCACACAGAAGTCAACCCAAATCCAAAGTAATACAAATTTAAAAGACTGAAAATAGGGAACCAGAGGTATCAATTTGTAATGAAAACAGTTACAAATCAAACAGAGATGACAGCATAATTACAGAACTTCCAAATAGCAAGGAAGTCAAGGACACTTCAAGATAGAACACCCTGTTTTAAACTGGAGAAGAAGTAAAAAATTACAGGGTAACCTCATGGAAAATTAAGAAACTTCATCAAAATAAAAAGGAGAACAATTTTAAAGATTTAGTAAACCTCAAAACAACAACAACGAAGAAATGATAAACCAAACGAACTCAGCATAGAAAACTATATGGAACAAAGAAACCAGCAGCACCATAAAAAACACAAAGCAAAATGACAGCTATCAATCTATACCTATCAATAATTACACTGACTATAAATAGTTTAAAGGCACTAGTCAAGAGACAGAGCATAGCAGAATAAGTAAGGAAAAGGATCCATCAATAATATGCTGTCTACAAGAGACAACCCTACACACAAAGACAAAAACAAACAAAAATCAAGGGATGGAAAAAGTATATCAAGCTAATGAAATTTGAACAAGAGCAGGAATGACAACATTAATTTCTGAAAATAGAGACTCTAAGTAAAAAGCCAGCGTAGGAGATAAATAAGAGCATTATATAATAATTAAAGGGTCAATTGAACAAGAAGACATAACTAATAAAATATCTATGCTCCTAATGAAAGAGCCTCAAAAATATAAATCAAACTCTAGCAAAACTGAAGAAAGAATTAGACAAATCTATAATAATAGTAGGATATTTTATTACACCACTTTCAATAAAGGACAGAACAACTACAAAGAAACTCAAAGACACAGAAGAATGAAACAACATAATCAGCCATCTTAACTTCATAGACTTCGGATACTCTACTCAATTGTAAAATATATATTCTTTTACAGTGCACATAGAACACTGTCCAGAATAGATGATATATAGGCTACAAAAACCCAAGCAAACAAAAATTGCTGCCATCAAAACAATTCCTACTCAGAGCAAGGCTATAAATCTTTACAGTAGAAGAAAGCCTCATTTTTCTCCTGTGGTGCAGTTGTCAGGTTCAAACTGCTGATCTTGCAGTTAGTAGTTCATTGCTTAGGCAACAAAACAAGCATCAATAAACTGAAAATAATTCAGACACTACAAAGCATTTTCTCAGATCACAACACTATAAAATTTGAAACCAAGAATAGGAAAATCAAGGGGGGAAAAATCAAGTACATAGAAGTTGAATAACACCCTGATTAAAAACTACTGGGTAATATAAGAAATAAAAAATGAAATGAAATTTCCTTGAATCAAAATGAATGAAAAATACAGCATACTAAAACCTTTTGGAATCTGGAAAAGCAGTGCTCAGATGGCAATTTATAGTAATAAATGCACACATCTAAACAGAAGAAAGAACTAAAATGAACACTTTAACCCATCATCTTCAACAATTAGAAAAAAAAAAAAAATCATAGTAAACCTATAGTCACCAGAAGAAAAGAAATCATAAAGATTACAGTAGAAATTAAAAAATATATAAAAACCACAGGAAAAATTAGCAAGAAAAGAAGTCAGTTCTTTGAAAACATTAATAAAATCAACAAACCACTGCAAATCTGACAGAAGAAAAGGAGAAAATGCAAATAACATGAATAGAAATGAGATGTGTGATGTCATAATAAAACGATTAGTAATAGAATACTCTGAAGACCTGTACTCCAACAAATTTGAAAATCTAAAAAAATGGATACATTTCTGGAGACACAATACCTACCTATTCTAACTAACACAGACTGCAGTAAAAAATTTGAACAGACCAAAAACAAAAGAAGACATTTATCAGGCCATTATAAAATTCCCAACAACAACAAAAATCCTGGTCCAGGTAGTTTCACTGGTGCATTCTACCAAACATTCAGAAAAGAGCTGACACAAATTCTATTTAAACTATTCTGGAGCATAGAAAAGGATGGAAAACTTCCACATTCATTTAATGAAGTGAGCATAACTCTGACATCAAAACTAGGCAAGGATATTGTTAAAAAATAATATTATAGATTAATACCCTCATGAATGTAGATAGATGCAAAAATTCTCAACAAAATCATAACTAGTAGAAACCAACAATATATCAAAAAAATAATACATCATGACCAAGTCGGATTCATACCAGCTGTGCAAGCATGGTTCAATATTAGAAAGACTTTCAACATAATCCACCACAAAAGGAAAAGGAAAAGAACCAAAGATCATGCCAACTGACATAGAAAACGCATTTGACAAAATTCAATACCCATTCCAGAATTAAAAAATCAAACAAAAACATAACACTCATCAAGACAGAAATAGAAAGATCAGGACCTGTATTTCACATCATATTTAAAAAATGCACTAAAGAAGGATCAAAGACATAAATACAAAACCAAGAACTCTAAAGACCATCAATAAAAAATAGGGACAAACAAGGGTCCTGATACATGACATAAATACTCTATAAAACATTACAGATAACATACAAACAGCAGAGGATGAACTAGAGGACTGGGGCCTACTGAAAATTAGACACTTGTGTGCATGAAAAGATTTCACCAAAAGAGTAAAAAGAAAATCCACAGACTGGGAAAAAAATTTTTTGCCGATGACATATCAGAGAAAGGACTGATTTAAAAATGTATAGAAAATTCCAACACCTTTACAAGAAGACAAATAATCCAGTTTTTAAATTGTCAGAAGACCTGAAGAGATGCTTCACCTAAGAAGACATTTTTGTCAACAATCATATGAAGAAATACTTGTGATTATTGACCATTGTTGTTTTTATTGTTAAGTACACTTAAGGCGTGAGGACTAAGGTGCGCCTGCCAAGCCATGGTATTTCCAATAACCTCATATGCATGCAAAAGCTGGACAGTGAATAAGGAAGACCATAGAAGAATTGATGCATTTGATTTATGGTGTTGGAGGAGAATATTAAAAGTGCCATGGGCTGCCAAAAGAACAAATAGGTCCATTTTGGAAGAAGTACAGCCAGAGTGCTCCTTTGAGGCCAGGATGGCCGAACTTCATCTTCGTCAGGAGGGAGCAGACACAGGAGAAGGGTGTCATGTTTGGTAAGGTGGAGGGTCAGAGAAAAAGAGGAAGCCCCACAACAAGATGGATTGGCCAAGTGGCAGCATCAATGGGCTCAAGTGTGGCAACAATAGTGAGGTTGGCCCAGGATCAGGCAGTGTTTCGTTCTGCTGTGCATAAGATCACAATGAGTTGGTACTGACTTGATGGCACCTAACAACAACAACAACCTTTGAGGAAGTTCTGACTCATAGTGACCCTGTATAGAGTTTCTCACCCAAGTATTAATAGCAAAGTTAAAAAAAAAAAAAGAAAATACCAAATGCTGATGAGTGTGCAGAGAGACTGGTGGGACTACTGGTGGGACTATAAAATGGTACAACACTGTGGAAAACTGTGTGGCACGTCCTTAAAACATTGGAACTAGAAATACCATATGACTGACCCAACAATCTGCTAGGTATATATCCTAGAGAAATAAGATCCACCACACAAATACATATACACACATCATGTTTACTATAGCACCATTCACAATAGCAAAAAGATGAAAACAAACTAAATGTCCATCAATGAAAAATGGATAAACAAACTTTGGTACCTACATATAATGGAATACTATGAAATGTTAAAGAATAATGATGAATCTGTGAAACACATCATGACATGGATGAACCCAGAGAACATTATGCTGAGTGAAATTAGTCCATCACAAAAGGACAAATATTATATGAAAAGTCAAGAAAATGTTTTCATGCTGAAAGAAACATTCTTTGATGGCTACCGAGGTGGGAGGGAAGGGAGCATAATTCATTGAATAGAAGATAAACATATGTTAACTTGGGTGCAAGGGAAGGTAAGAGGAGACTGGCAGAAAAAAATAATGGAAGCAAAGGAAGAAATGGGGAGGGTTGCAAGGGTTAAATGCAACAGAGATAAATATGGTTATACACACATTCCTGCAACAATAGTGATTAATGAGTAGATGAGATGCATGGATTGACACTCAGGCTGAATGGGTGTTGCTGTTGATAAGTGCTGTTGAATCTGTTCTAACTTAAAGCAACACCCCTAGATAGGGCTTCAAGGTGTGGCTGGTGGGTTTGAAACCCCAACCTTGCATCTCAACCTTTCTGCATCCAAATTCTCCAAGAGCCCATAGCCATAGCAGACACCCAACATTAATGGATATATTGTTGCTGTTAGCAGTGCAGTGTTTATTCTACAGCGCCACGGGTATAGACGTGGGAATATATTCACAAATGTATGTAAGTTTGACAGAAGGTATTTGTACATGGGTATTTACTTTGCTGCAAATATACCCATGAATGTGGTAAAACATACAGGAAGCAGAGTTATGGAAACTTCTTAGACATTGCCAAACATCTTGAGAGAATGAGTTTCTGGGCCTGAGAGCTTAGGACCACAGTTTCAACGGATGCCATGGTTCTATGACTGGGATATTAAGAGCTTGTATGCAGCCATCTAAGGTGTACCTATTGGTCTCTCCTTGTCTGAAAGTAAAGACAATGATGGAACCTGAAGATATTTGGAAACAATAGGAGCCTTGGTGACAGCAATAGGATAGGATAAGCAGTGGACTGCTGACTGCAAGTCAGCAATTCAAACACACCATTCGCTCCTTGGGTCGCTATATGTTGGAGTGGAATATGGCAGTGGGTTGTTGTTTTTCTCTTTTGGTTTTGAAATAATTAGTCCAATGGACTAATAGACTATGTGAACATCAGTTTTCATAACCCTGAGACCAGAGGAACTAGATGGTACCTGCCTACTGCTACCAATTGTTCTAAAAGGGACCACATTAGAAGATAGAGTAGGAGCAAATGTGAAACAAAACTCAAAATCATGAAAAACCAGGTATACGGATCAGACAGATTCTGATGGAACTGCAAGATTCTGGCTCTTGCTTCACCTTTCAGGTCTAGAACTGAAGCCCACACCCATGACTCAATTTTCAGCCTAGCAATAGATGGAGTCCTGGTGTGGTGCTGTGAGTTAATGTGCCAGACTGCAAAGCCGATTGAGCTGCAGGGTTGGTGGTTCAAGCTCACCAGCTGCTCCTCAGAAACACTGTCCAGGTCGCTATGGGTTGGAACTGACTCGATGGCACTTAACAACAACAACAAATTGATAGGTTATAGATGGAATACACTATTGAGGTATGCTCACCATAGAATGGCCAATCATTTGAGATGAAAAAAGGCAGGATTCACCTAAGGAAAAATTGAGAAAGATGGGGAACGAAGAAGAAATGGAAACAAACATAGGGAGAAAGTGGGATAAGTGATATTACATTAAGGTGATTGTAAGCAATGAGATGAAATGAAGTATCTGATTTGTTGAATGCGAAATTATGATTGACTCTGTAAACCTTCACTCAATTCACAATAAAAAGTTAAAAGATGAAAAGTAAACAAACATCATAAAAAAGCAGCAAAATAGCATATTTTTGAAGTAATTGTTATGGATTGAGTTGTATACCCCCAAAAAAACATGCTAAGTCCTGACCCCTATACCTGTGACTATCATCCTGTTTAGAAATAAGGTTTTTGAAAATATTATCAGTTAAGTTAACATGAGACCATATTAGAATAGCGTAAGTCCTAATTTCATATGATTAGTGTCCTGTGAAAGAACAGACAGAGAAAGACACAAAAACGAACAATGGCCTTGTGAAGATGCTTCTACAAGTCAAGGAAACTAAAAAAGAGGCATGGAACAGTTTCTCTTTCAGAATATTCCAAGGCGTTTCAGAATACTCTAAGCCAAGGGAATGTCTGGTCCTTGTGCCGTACGCTGCTGTTAAGTGCTGTTGAGTTGATTCCGACCCATAGTGACCCTGTATAGGGTTTCCAAGGAGCAGCTGGTGAGCTTTTACCACCGAATTTACAGTTCAAATGACTTTGTAGTCTGATGCATTAGCCCACAGCACCACACCAGGACTTGTGTGCTGTATAAGGCCCAAGAAATCATTTGTTCTTGCCCTGCCAAGGCAACCACAGTTCCAGCCATCACACTGTTATTGTTGTTGCTTAATGCCATTGAGTTGGTTTCTGAGGTGTGGCTGGTGAGCTTGAACCTCTGACTTTGCATTTCAAAGTGACCTTGAAGTCCAGCACATTAACCCACAGCACCACACCAGGACTCCAGCCATCATTAAGGGTGGGTTAATTAAATGTTTGACCAAAAACACAGCTTAATTTTAAAGTTGTTAATTTTATATGGCCTGCAAATGATGTCATACATTTTGGCAGAAAAAAAGGTTCTCCACCCCTACTCTTAGGAGTCAACAAGGCTAGCAGCCTGAATTTGGAATTCTAGCCTCTAGAACTGGGGAACACCCAGTATTTTGTTAAGGCAGTTCTAGGAAACTAATACAATTATATAACATTTTTCTCTATAAATTTTGGTTATATGTTCTTTGATCACTTTTTCACATGATGATGATTCTATAATCATTTCTGTAGCATAAATGGAGTCCTGGTCTGGTGCTGTAGGATACGCACTAGACTACAAGGTTCATTTGAAACAAATGTTCAGTGGTTCCAACTCACCAGCTGCTCCTCAGAAACCCTATACAGAATTTCTATGAGTTGGAACTGACTCAATAGCACTTATCAACAATAGCAAATTAAAATTTGTGAGTTTAGAAATTTTTCTTTTAGTTTTTCAGCTCATCATTAGTCAGGATATAAATATTTCAGATTTTTTGTCAAATTAGAAAAACAGAACAAGGGGATCCTGAATGGTTTCAAATCAGGAAAGGTGTGTGTCAAGTTTGTATCATTTCACCATACTTATTCAATCTGTATGCTGAACAAATAATCCAAGAAATGGGGCTATATGAAGAATATGGCATCAAGATAGGAGGAAGTCTTGTTAACAACCTACACTATGCAAACAGTACTTGAGGCACTTGCCGATGAAGCTCAAAGACTACAGCCTTCAGTATGGATTGCAACTCACTCTAAAGAAAACAAAGATACAACCAGACCAATAAGCAACATCACGACAAATGTAGAAGAGACTAAAGTTGTCAAGGATTTTGTTTTACTTGAATCCACAATTAAAATCCACAAAAGAAGCAGACAATAAATCAAATAATGTATTGCATTGGACAAATCTGCTGCAAAATACATCTTTAAAGTCTGACAGAGCAAAGATGTCACTGAGAGGACTAAGATGCACCTGAACCAAGCCAAGGTAATTTCAACCGTGTCATATGCATGTGAAAATTGGACAATGAATAAGGAAGAATGGAGAGTAATTGATGCATTTGAATTATGTTGGTGGCAAAGAATATTGAAAATACCATGGACTGCTAGAACAAACAAGTCTGTCTCAGAAAGAGTACAGCTAGAATGCAACTTAGAAGTGAGGATGGCTAGACCTTGTCTTAAATGCTTTGAAAATTTTTTCAAGTGGGATTTTGTTGTTGTTGTTAAGTGCTATTGAGTCAATTCCAATTTATGATTTCTGAGGAGCTGCTGGTGAGATTGAACCACCAACTTTGCAGTTCAAACTGACTTTGCAGTCCAGTGCATTATCTCCATACCAGGACTCCTCAGGAGGGACTAATTCCTAGAAAAGGATATCATGCTTGGTAAACTAGAAGGTCAGCAAAAAAGAGGAAAACTCCTAATGAGATGGATTTATACAGTGGAAGCAACAATGTGCTCAGACATAACCATTGTTAGGATGACACAGGAGTGGGCAGTGTTAGAAAAGATAGAAGGCAGAACTAGTGAGCTGGAAGAAAAATCTCTCAATACCACTAAAATAGAAGAACAAGCAGAAAAAATATTTTTAAAAGCCGAAGAAGGTCTAAGATTCATGTTGGAAAACATGAAGAGGAATAACTTAAGAATTATTGGCATTCCAGAACAGGAAGAATCACACAAGTCCACAGAGGAAATAGTTGAGGAACTTCTGGAAGAAAATTTCTCCAACATCCTGAAAAGTGAAAAGATAAACATTCAAGAAGCTCAACAAACCCCAGGAAGGATAGCCCCCAAAAGAAAATCACCGAGACATATCATAATTAAACTCTCCAAAATCAAAGATAAGAAGACAATCTTGAAAACAGCTAGGGAAAAGAGAAGCATTACATACAAAGGCAAGCAAGTCAGATTAAGCTCGGATCTCTCAGAAGAAAACATGCAAGCAAGAAGGCAATGGGGAGACATATATAAAACCTTTAAAGAAAAAAACTGCCAGCCAAGAATCCTTTATCTAGAAAAGCTATCAATCAAATACAACAGTGTAATCAAAGGATTTCTGGATAAACAGAAGCTAAGGAATTTTGCCAAAGCTAACCCTGCACTACAAAACATCCTAAATGGAGTTCTGTGGTCTGAGAACCAACAAGAACAGACAACACCCAAGATTGACATATGTGACAGCACCTCCCAGAACTAAATCAACTGATGGAAGAGTTGAGAACAGAACAAAACGGTAAGAACAAACTCAGAGAATCTGGGTGGTCAGTCTATGATCAAACAATTACAATGTGAAAGAAGGTAAACACGTAAGAACACAGATCCAGATGGTGAGAAGTTCAGGTAGATTACAGGATAAAATAGACTGCATTAAATAGAGGGAAAAGTTAATGGAATATAAGGTAGCCTCAAAGAAAATTAACACTTCACAACATACCTAGAATATGAAAAA
>NW_006408537.1:25930950-25932750 GCF_000296735.1 Chrysochloris asiatica
ACCCATAACAAAAGAAGAAATTGATCAGGTCATCAAAAACTCCCAACCAATAGAACTCCAGGTCCAGATGGCTTCACTGGTGAGTTTTACCAAACATTCAGGGAAGAGCTGTCACCAATTCTACTCAAAAGATTCCAGAATATAGAGGAGGATGGAAAACTTCCTAATATATTTTATGAAGCAAGCATAACCCTCATAACAAAACCAGGGAAGGACGTCACTAAGAAAGAAAATTATAGACCAATGTCCCTCATGAACATAGATACAAAAATTCTCAACAAATTCCTAGCCAACAGAATCCAGCAGTACATCAAAAAGATATTACATCATGATCCAGTGGGATTCATATCAGGGACGCAAGGATGTTTCAACATTAGAAAAATGATCATGTTAATGCAACATATAAATAAGAAAAAAGAAAAGAACTACATGATCATATTGATTGATGCAGAAAAGGCATTTGACAAAATCCAACATCCATTCGTGATAAAAACCCTCGACAAAGTAAGAATTGAAGGAAATTCCTCAACATAATTAAGAGCATACATACAAAGCTAGCAGCCTACATTACTCTCAATGGAGAGAAACTGAAAGTTTTCCCTTTGTGAACAGGAACCAGACAATGATGCCCTTTGTCACCACTCCTATCAATATTGTACTGGAAGTTTTAGCAAGAGCTATATGACAAGACAGGGAAATTAAAGACATCCAAATTGGAAAAGAGGAAGTAAAACTCTCTCTATTTGCAGATGATATGATCCTATACATAGAAAACCCCAAAGACTCAGTAAAAAGGCTACTAGACCTCACTGGAAGATTCAGCAAAGTGGCAGGATATAAAATTAACATACAAAAATCAGTTGGATTCCTCTATACCAAAAACAACAGTGCTGAGAAAGACAATAGGAAAGCAATACTATTTACAATAGCCGCCCATAGGATGAAATATCTGGGATTAAATGTAACCAGAGAAAAAAAGGACCTATACAAAGAAAACTACAAAACACT
The DNA here is from genome assembly GCF_000296735.1 of Chrysochloris asiatica. NCBI lineage: Eukaryota > Metazoa > Chordata > Mammalia > Afrosoricida > Chrysochloridae > Chrysochloris > Chrysochloris asiatica. Next base: position 25,931,959 of record NW_006408537.1, read on the forward strand.
ACTACAAGAAACAAATAGAGACCTACAAAAATGGAAGAATTCACTATGCTCCTGGATAGGAAGACTTAACATTGTGAAAATGTTGATACTGCCCAAAGCAATTTACACATATAATGCAATCCCAATCTAGATTCTAGTGGCATTCTTCAAAGAGATGGGGAAAAAAACAATTACAAACTTTATATGTAAAGGAAAGAGACCCAGGATAAGCAAAGCTCTGCTTAAGAAAACAGAATAAGATTGGAAACCTCTCACTCCCTGACTTCAAATTTTATTACATGGCTACAATGGTCAAAACAGCTAGGTACTGGTACAATGAAAAATACATTGATCAATGGAACAGAATCGAGAATCTAGAAAATAATTCAACCACATAGAGCCAACTTAGTTTCAACAAAGTACCTAAATATATTGCATGTGAAGGGAATAGTCTTTTCAACAGATGGTACTGGCACAACTGGGAAGTTATACAAAAAAGATTGAAACAAGACCTTTAACTCACACCTCATAAAAAAACAAAACACAAAAAACAACTCAGTGTGGCTTAGAGACCATGTGAATCCCAGAATTACGAAGGCCATCAATGAAAAAATAGGGACAAATGTGAGGGTGCTAATTCAGGGCACACACAGACTACCAAACATTTTGAAAATGACACAAACAAAAGTAGACAAAACAGATGATTGGGACATACTAAAAATTTTAAACTTACGTGCATCAAAAGACTTCACCAAAAGAGTAAAAAGGGAACCCACAGAATGGGAAAAAATCATATGCAATGACACATCAGAC
>NW_006408537.1:25934234-25954192 GCF_000296735.1 Chrysochloris asiatica
TCTTTGGAATGGGCACAAATATGGATGTCTTCCAATCAGTCAGCAGGATAGTTGTCTTCTAAATTTCTTGGCAGAGATGAGTGAGTCCTTCCTGTGCCGCTTCACTTTCTTGAAAGATTTCAATTTTTATTCCATCAATTCCTGGTGCCTTGTATTTGCCAATTCCTTCAATGCACCTTGGACTTCTTCTTTCAGTATCATTGACTCTTGATCATATGCTACCTTTGAAATGATTGAACATTAATAATTTTCTTTTGGTACAGTGAATCTTTGAATTCCTTCCATCTTCTCTTGATGCTTTCTGCATCATTCAATAATTTGCCCAGAGACTCTTTCAATAACGAAAGTTGAGGCTTGAATTTTTTTCTTCAGAAATACCTTATGATCCAGTAATTCCTCTACTTGGTATTTACCCAAAAGAAATACGAACCATAATACAATAGATATATGCACACCAATGTTCATAGCAGCACTATTTACAATAGCAAAAAGATGGAGACAGCCTAAATGCCCATCAACTGACGAATGGATAAAGAACCACTACTGTAAAAGACTAAGAAAAAGAACCCATACTAAAGGGGGGGGGGCGGATTTTTTTCTGGTTACCGGGATATAGGGGTGGGGTGAAGGGAGGGAGGGGAAGGTGGAGCACAGGATAGGGAATAAACACAGGATAGTTTGGGTGATAGGGAGGGGGCAATATACTAGAAGGGGGAGGGGAATGGAAGAACATGGCTGATAGGAAAACACTTTGGCAGGTCTGGATTGGCTAAGTGGGACAGAGGTAAAGAATGATGTATGCACAAACTTGGAACAACAGGGCTCTATGATATAAGGATTGAGACATGGTTGGAATGGGAAAAAGGTGGGAAATAATGTTAATATGCTTAGCTGTCTTTTGAATCTTGGTTATCCTTGCAAACTATTATAAAATAAATGCTTGAGAGGTAGAGAAAAGAATAGTCAGAAATATCATCATAGAAAGCTAGCAAGTCCGTCTTCTGCCTAGACTTATTGGAATACCTAAAATGGGGCTACAAAGTGCCCAGTGACTGAGGCTTCCTGTGGAGCCTCTGCATTACATAAGACCATAGGTGGAATCCTGAACCCCATCCAGAATCTTCTGAGGTGGGAAATTTCCACTGGAAAAGACAAGCAGACCAGTTTGGAGTGGCTAGAAGAACAGAAGATACTTCTTGAAAGAATGACTGACAGGTAAAATACAAAACAATAATGGCAGTCTGACTGACTACTACAAGAGCAAGCAAGTTGCTCGCTTAGGAGACAACTAGGCAAGTGGTCGGGTCCCCTCAGGGAAAACCCCCATCCAAGACTAAGACTCAGTGGGAATACACGAGCAGACATGTATGTTCTCTGACTGGTGACTACGTTGGTCGCTGATAAGGGGAAGTGAGGGAAAAACAGCAATGAAGCTGCAAGCTAAGCCCTACCACATTGAATACACTCCTAGGAACCTGGGTGGACACCTGGTTGGCCAGCAGTATGGCAAGACCTGGGGATTCCTGGGCCCAGAGTCAGTGACATAGCCACAGAAGAGTAGAGTGGAGAATGAAGCATCCAGCTGATAAGAAGAGAGGGCATATGCACTTGCAGATAATACCCACTTGACCTGTCTTCAATGATTGGATGATCAGAGCTCAACTAGAAGAAGAAAGAAGAGGAAAAAGGAGTAATCTGATACAATTTGATGAATTTGACCTACACCTATGGATGCAGTAGCTTAAAAGAGGGAACAAATCTTTACAGCAAGGATCATTCCTACCCCCCCACCCCCCCACCCCCCGATATACAGGGTAGGCAGTGATGTGCAACTTGGACATTGGCTACCCAAAATGGGGCGGGGGGAGGGCTACAAAGGCAAGAAGTGACAGGCAAACAAGCTTTCAAGAGGGAGCCTAGATCCAGAGGGCGTGGAAGTATCTAATCTGAGTAGTATCTAATCTGTCTGGGCAGGACTGATGAAAAAGATGGAGATAGTACTCATGTGGTACAATAGTGAATAATTACTATCAGGACTGACTGTGAGGGTTAGAAATGTAAAGGTAGATGTTTTGTAGCAAAAGGAGGGGGAGTGGTTGACTTTGTAGTCCAGGACCTGAGGCCCCTAGGACCAACAAGGGAGAAGAGCAGAGTGTGGGACTCTACCCAGAGAAACAGTTACGCCTGAGATTGAGGCAGAGATAATGAGATGGAGAGTTGGAGAGGCTGGCGACTCTAGACCCAGAAAGGGAGAGTGGCTGTGTGCTGACTATTGGGGGGAAGGCTTCTAGGATGTACACTTTGATTGGTTGATGATGCATGGAGGGGATTGTGACCATGGCAATGTAAACAATAGCATGAATGTAAAGCTAATGTTCTCCCATGTAAACTATCATATAATTCACAATAATACATTAAAAAAAAAAAAAACTCTGTTAAAGCTAAAATTTTATCTATAGCTTCTTTTGAATTTTTTCGTTCAAAATTATGTCATTTATAAAGAGTGGATTTCCTTTCTATTTCTTCTAGGCTATATATTTTTCTTTCCCTTATGGCAACTGTTGATACCCTCAGTAATCAGATGAGGGGAAGTAGTTTCTGCTTCAAAGTATACCTTTTAAATATGGTGTTTCTTGTGGATTTTTTGTACATACTGCTTTTCAACTTGAAGAAAGATTTTTATTCTTATTGTTAGAATAAATAAAAGTTGCCTTTTAGCAAAGTCTTTTTCACCACTATTCAAATAATAGTATATTTTCCTACTTTAATACGTGAATATGAAGAATTGTATTGATTGGTCTTTGAATGGCAAGCCAATCTTGAATTCCTGACATTAACTCAACTTAATCATATAAATATTGCTTCTTTTGTGAGAGTAAATCAAACAGTACTGAGGGTTTTGATTCATACATGCACAGGTTTTTTTTTTAATTAAATCTTTAAGCATGTCTTTGCAATCAGTAGATGGGTACAGACAAGTTGTTTCCATAATAGATTCATTGTAGTGTTGTAGGGGTTCCTTGCTATTGTTGTTAAATGCCATAGAGTCGGTTCTGACCCATAGCGACCCTGTAGAGAGTTTCCGAGGAGCAACTGGTAAGCTTGAACTGCTGACCTTGCAGTTCAAACTAAGTTTACAGTCCAGCACATTAACCCACAGCAATCAAGTCCCTATCTTCTGAAGGAATCTGCTGGACCATTTAAATTCAAGGTTATGGGGTCAGTTCAGAGGGTTGTGAATTCCAACCGTAGTCCTGGTGTGGCACTGTGGGCTAATGCATCAGACTGCAAAGTTGTTTGAACTGCAAGGTTAGTAGTTCAATCTCATCAGCTGCTCCTTGGAAACCCTATTCAGGGTCCCTATGGGTTAGAATCCACTGAACGGCACTTCACAAGAACAATCTTCAAATCCTGGTGTGGTGTTGTAGGATCAGCTCTAGATTGGGAACCACAAGATGCTTGGAGTCTGTATTCAGTCCAAGAATCGACTCCACTGCGCTTAACAACAACAATCTTGATAGATTTTCACAAACGACGCAATCATAGTGGATTATTAGGAAGACGTTTTTAAGAAAATTGAAAACAATGTTAATGAGAAAAAGGCCAGGAAAGTTGCATCATAATGATTTTTTGTTTTATCATGACAATGCATCTACTTGTTCGTTCTTTGAAGTACAAAGGTTGCCCTTTGAGAATTTCATTGAGAAACATTACGTCATCTACTCTACAGTCCTGAATTTGGTCCTTCAGACTTCTTTTTGTTCCCCAAACGCAAAGAACATTTTAAAGGAAAGCCATTTGAGTTCCTTGAGGATGTCAAAACTACGTTTTCAGGTGATGTAAATCTGAGCGCAGAATTCTTCAGAAAAGGGTTTGTTGTTGTTGTTAAGTGCTGTCGAGTAGGTTCCGACCCACAGTGCCCCTATACTCCGAGGAGTGGCTGGTGAGCTTGAACCGCCGACCTAGCAGTTCAAATGGCTTTGCAGTCTGGCGCATTAACCCACAGTGCCATACCAGGACTACGGCAGAAGAGAGTTAGGAAGATGAAAACACCACCTCAGAAGTATATGCAAGATATATGAAGAAAAAATTAACTTCACAGTCTGTTATGTTTGTTTAATAAAGGCTTCTGTGATTTTGTAGCAACACTTCTTGACTTATCCTTGTATATATTGCAATATTTGTTTGCTAATTTTTAAAGGTTTTTTTTTTTTAAATCTATGTTTAAAGGAGCTCTGGTAGCGTAGTGGTTACAAATCAGGCTGCTAATCTCATGGTCAGCAGTTCGAAACTATCAGTGGCTCCACGGGAGAAAAATGAGGCTTTTCTGCTTCTGTAAAGATTTACAGTCACGGAAACTCTGTACAGGGTCGCTATGAGTCGGAACCGACTCCACGACACATAACAACAACATGTTCATATATGAGATTGGCCTATAACTCAAGTTGGTCTTTCTGGTAGTGTAGTGGTTACGAATTGGGCTACTAACCTTAAGATCAGCAGTTCAAAACCACCAGCTGTGCCACATGAGAAAGATGAGGCTTTCTGCTCCTGTAAAGATTTATAGCCTGTACAGGGTCACTATGAGTCAGAACCGACACCAAGGCACACCACCAAATCAATTTTCTTAACTTTTAAAAGAACCACCATTTGGGTCTTTTCATCTATCTATTGTATGATTTATTTCTGTGTCAATGAATCTCTGCCTCTATAGTCATTTTTTCCTTCCTTTTACTTTTCTTGGCTTATTTTGCCCATCTTTCAACAATTTCTTGAAATAGTTGCTTACTTCACTTATTTTCACCATTTTTCTTATCTTTTCATTAAAAAAACTATTTAAGTAACAAAAACTTCCTCTAAACAATGACTTAGCAGTGTCTCACTAGCTGCTCTGCAGAAGAAAGTCTTGGCAGTTTGGTTGTAAAGATTTTGGCGTTGGAAACCCTATGAGACAGCTTGACTCTTTCCAAAGGATTTGTATTGACTCAATGGGAAGGCTTTTTGTTTGTTTGTTTTTCCCCACAAGTTAAGAAATCTAGTATTTTCATTATCATTCCATTTAAAATATCATCAAAAACATTTCTTCTATGAACTATATGTTATTTAGATGATTAAATGTTTTTTGTTTCCTCTTGGAACCATATGTTTAATTCTAAATTATGGGTATTTCTTTCTTTTTATTGTTTTTTGGTCATTTCAAATATAATTATTTTGTGATTGAAAACATTGCCTATAGTATTTCACTCCTTAATGTGCTGAAACATGCTTTATGGCCAATATATGGTCAATTTTTCTAAATATTAAATATCTTGAGTATGTACTTGACACGAATTACACTTTGCAACTAGTTATATGAATGCAAAATGATTAAACAAAAATACCCTGATGCCTTAAAATAATATCAGAGCAAAGAAATTGGATTTCTCAAGAAGGATTAGGCATTTCTGTTGTTCTTCATATACTATAAATGCTTCTCAGTGTTTTAAAGCTGCTGATGAGATGGAAAACAAAGATTCAGTTGTGCTTAAACTTACTATTTCTATACCTTTTTTTCAATTTTGCTCAGTTGAGGCCCACAGCAATGTGATTATGTTCTATCTTGTTTTAATTTTTCCCATAAGCAAAGAAACATATTTTTAGAATCTTAAACATAAATAAATGAACTATGCAACTGAAGAATAAAAGTATGCTATTTAGTAGCTCACAGCAACTAATCTAGAGTAAATAACTATAATTTTTATGCTGTTCCTTATAAAGGAATCTCAAAGGATAATATTTGAGATCACCATTTCTTTTAAAACTTAGCCATTTGTTCATAGTTTAGGATAAGCACTGGACTACAAACCACAGGTTGATGATTGAACCCATCAGTCACTCTTCAGAAACCCTATACAGGGTTGCTTTAAGCCAGAACCAACACAATGGTACTTAACAACAACAACTGCAAGTAAAGCTATGCTTACTTTCACCTGTGTGAAATCCATTTTAATTTGCCTTAGTAGTATACCTAGAACACCCAAACAAAAACAAACCCTTTGCTGTTGAGTTGATTCTGACTCATGGGGACCCTGAAGGACAAAGAAAAGAACTTTCCCACAAGATTTCCAAGGGTTTCAATCAATACGGAAACAAATTGCTGAAATTTTGTTAGCAGGCAAGCACTCAATCACATCAAAAGAGTAGGGATAAAAAAAAGAAAAAAAGAAAAAAAAAAGCAGAGTCAAGACAATAAGACCCCAAGAACAAAAGTTTGCAGTGACTACACACATACACACAAACACATATCTCAAACACATACACGCACACAAGGATAAGTTAAAAAAAAAAAGGTTAATTTTTTTTTTTTTTTCAAAATGTTCCAGTTCATAGATAAGAGTGCAGTGGCTCTGTATGTTAAGCACAGGATTGTGAACCACAAGGTCAGCAGTTTGCGCTCACTTGCCACTCCATGGGAGAAAGATGAGGCTCTCTTCTCCAGAAAAGATTTACAGCCTCAGAAACAGGGTAACTATGAGTCAGAGCTGACTTGACAACACTTAACAAGTTCACAGATACATGGGTTTATTCCTAACAAAGCATGCTTAAGCATGTTTCTGAGATTAGTGGATGGATGTCAACAAATTCTCTCACAAAAACACTTGTCTTAGTCTAGTTAGGGTGCCTTCAGAAAAAGATCCAATCAAAACAGCGGTTTTCAATGGGATCTGCTAGACCTGTTAAATTCAAGGACAGAGGTCAGCTCAGAAGGTATGGCTTCTGTTATTTGGGATCCCAAAGAGATAATGTTGATAGATTTTCTTGTAGGGCACAGGATGATCACAAAATCTTAGTAAGATGTTTTAAGACAATTGAAAGCATCATTGGTAAGAAAAAGGAAAAATTGAGCCAAAGAATGCCTCCCCCCCATCATGACAAATAAGGAAGATCATAGAAGAATCAGTGATTCTGAGTTGTGGTGTTGCCATAGGCTGCCCACAGAATCAACAGATCTGTGTTGGAAGAAATGCAGCCAGAGTGCTCCTTGGAGGCCAAGATGACCAAACTTTGTCTCTCGTGCTTCGGACATATTGTCAGGAGGGACCAGTTGCTGGAGAAGGATATCATGTTTGGTAAGGTGGAGGGTCAGAGAAAAAGAGGAAGACCCCCCCAACGAGATGGATTGGCCAGGTGGCAGCATCGATGGACTCAAGAGTGGCAACGGTGGTGAAGTTGGCTCAGGATTGGACAGTGTTTTGTTCTGTTGTGCGTAGGGTCGCTATGAGTCAGTACCGACTCGATGGCACCTAACAACAACATCATGACAATGTACCTCCTCATTCTTCAAGGGTAACAAATGTTGTCTTATGATAATTTCTTTGGGAAACCTGACCCCATTCATCCTAAAATCCTGATCTTCCCCCTTCAGACATCTATGTGTTCCCCAAACTCAAAGAACATTGAAAAAGAACACCATTATAAGATACTTGAGGATGCCAAAATGACTATTTTGAGGTGGTGTAAATTGAAGAGAGCATAGTTCTTTGAGAAAGGGTTAGAGAGATGGAAACAAAAGCATACATACTTAGGTGAAGGATATGTCAAGGAATAATAGCTTTACATTTTGGTATTTTTCTTTAATAAAGGTCTCTATAATTTTGTAAAGAAGTCCTAGCTGTGTATTGGGTTAAGTGATGATGTGCTAACTGATTTTATAGAAATAGTCTTTTGCCTTATCCTTATATATAAGACAAGTTACATGACACTGATTAATGTCCAGATAACAAAAAGTAATGTGATATAAAAAGCTTTCTTAGAATCTTGTTGTGAGTTGTCCAAATTCTGGTACAAATCCCTGAAGACTGTGGCTCCATTTTCTATTAAGTTTTCTATTATTTTGAAAGAAATGGCTTGAATAATATCCAGTGTGTATGGTGGTAATAAATGAGAGGTAGAGAACAAAGAGGCTCAGTGGAAATGAATGTCCCAATTACTACCCTCGAGTTCTGGTGACACAACAGTTAAGTGCTTGGTTGCTAACTGGCAGTTTGAAGGCACCAGTCATTCCATGAGAGAAAGATGTGACAATCTGTTTCTGTAAAGGTTTACAGCCTTGAAAACCCTATGGGGCAGTTATACAGGGTTGCCATGAGCTGGCATCAACTCCAAGGCAGTCGGTTCTATCCCTACCCTTAGGGACTGAGGTACCTAGAACAGAGGATTTAACACCTATAGGTATCTTCACCTGTGAAATGAGAAAAAACATACCTACATTGCAAGATTTCTGTTGAGGTTTAAATATGACAATTTCTATATGTAAGTACAAAATAGACATAGCACCTTGTGTGGACAAAGCACTCTGAAGCTTTGATTATTTCTATGATTTTCAGATTACTTTTAACCTCTGGAGAAGACTGGAACGGACGTGAACGCAGAGGAGGGACTTACTGGTATTAGGAGGCAAATGGATAGAGGCTCTTTAATACAGCTAAGTCTCTCATTATGACTGTTTCCCCAAAGCAACAATTTCCATTTAAATCTTAGGAAATATAATAAGATGAAGTGCTTTTCAGATGACAAAGTCCACTCCAAGACACAAGTGGCTTTTACATAGAAAATAACTGGATAATCAAAACAATATTCACAGCCTTCTGTCAGACACTATGCTTTTCCACTGTGGTTCATTTTATTTCAGGTACAGACAGCTCAGAGTCATTGGGTGGTTTGCTTCCTTTTAGATGTTCTTTCAGATACAAAGGAAAATGATTTTTCAGGCTTTCTCAGACAGGAAAAGCAAAATGCAACTAATTTATTTATGATTCTGTCTTGTTCAACTCAGTGAGTGTTTTGTGTGTGTGTGGTTTTTTTTTTTTTAGCTTTATTCCAGAAAAATAAAAAAATATGGTTTTTTTTACCAGAAAGAGTTGAGAAGGGAGAACTTTCTGAACCATCAAGTAATTCATTGTTACTTAGGATAAGCCGTTTAAGTTGTCTCTCCCTAACATTTTCCCTTAGAAAAATGGGTAGTGATAATTTGTTCTTCCTTAAGCAAAAAGAGACAGAAAAAACAAATTAGTATCATCATAATAGCATCTGATGTTTATTGATTATGGTCTGTCAACCAGGTACAATTAGAAGCATTTCAAATGTTGTTAATGAATTTTAATCCTCATAATAATGCTATATGAATGCTTCTAGAATTATTCCCATTTTCAGAGGAGGCAGCAGAGTCTCAGAGAGAGGTGAAATAACATGCATAAAGTCACAGGACTAAGAAGTGCTATGTATTATGCTCAAACCTAAGTCCTCTGTCTCCAGGGTGCTGGCATTTTTACCAGTATAATGACAGATAGCCACCATCCTCTCAAATAATAAATATTCAGTGGGTCAACAGAGGTACAAAACTCTTGGAGTAAGTACTCTTATACCATGTTTATTTTTAAAAAGAATGGTCTTCATGTCTCAGGTAAACATAGGTATAGGATCGCCTTTCACTTCTAACAAGAAATAGTGTCCGATTCTTTGTAATTTCAGTCATATAGGGAGCATGCATCATATAATTTTTCTGCAAGAATGTCAATGTGGTCAATCCTTTGAATTTGATAACATTATTTTGCATATCTTCTCATAAGATTTTCTTCTAGAAATCTTGGTTTAAATGGAATTGCCCTCTTCTGGACACTACCCACTTGCAGTCACAATCTCCACAAAGCTGGTTTCAGGTGCATTTCATGGTATTCTTGCAGTAACTCCCCTCTTCACAACACACATACTCACTAGGGCTGGAGGTTGTTTCAGTTCAGAAGAGTACAAAGAGCAAACATCCACAATAAGCCTGCCAAGGCAGGGAACAATTGAAATGGATGCTACCTCATTTGAGTTTCTCTTTCTGCTCCATCCCGTATTCTGCTATCAGAGTAAACTCCCTTGAATGTGAGGCAGCTTTATTGGTTTCCATTTTTTGCCACAGAAAACAAATGCAACACCTTGACTTCATTGTGCCCTGACATTCAACCCTACTCTCACATCTCTACTTGGGCTGGACTGCTTTCTAGTATATTTTAGTCCTCCTTTTCAGATGCTTTATAGTTCTTTTTCTTCTTCTTCAATATATAGCGATTGAGCATCTACTATGTCCCAGGTGTAGAGCAAAACACTTCTTAAGAATTATTTTACCTCACACAGTCTCTAAACTCCCACACATATGTTAAACTCCCACTCATTCTTCTTTTTCCATTAACACTTCCTGGACTTTTCCAAATTAATCAGTAGTAATTTAATTCTGTCTCAGTTATCTAAGAGCTGATTATAGGCTTAAGACCTTTGTATCCATCCAAAATGCCTAGCATTGTGTTGAGTAAATACTAACTCAGTTCCCATAGAACTGACTTAGACTACTGTTGACCCATAGTTTGTCATAATCTACACAGTCTAAGTCCTTTGCTCAAACAATAAAATACAAGTAACATCTTTCTGGTATTCTCTATTTTCAGCCAAGATACATCTGACATCAGCTATGATATCCCAAGTTCCATGTTGTCTTCTGAATCACCTTGAATTTCAGGCAGTTCTCTGTTGACATATGGTTGCAGTCATTTTTTAATTACCTTCAGCAAATTTTACTTGCATATTATATTGATGACATTGACTTCTGCATTCTGTTGAATCACTTCTCTTTGGAATGGGCACACATTTGGATCTCTCCCAATCTGTTAGTTAGGTAGCTGCCTTCTAAATTTCATAGGATAGAAGAGTGAGCACATCCATGCTGTATCAGTTTGTTGAAAGATTTCAATTTGTATTGCATCAATTCATTGAGCCTTGTTTTTCACCAATGCCTTCAGCATAACTTGGATTTCTTTCTTCAGTACCATTGGCTCTGGATCATATACTACCTCTTAAAATGGTTGAACATTGACCATTTCTCTCAAATACAATAGCTCAGTGTATTCCTTCCATCTTCTTTTGATGCTTTCTGTATCATTTAATATTTTGTCCATAGAATCTTTCAAAGTGCAAGATTAGGTTGATTAATTTTCTTCAGTTCTTTCAGCTTGAGAAATGCTGAGTGTGTTATTCCCTTTTGACTTTCTAACTCTAGATCTTTGCACATTTCATTATAATGCTTAGCTTTGCAAAGGATGGATATTCCAGAACTTAATTGTACTCATGAGGAACCCGTATATAGACCAAGAGGCAGTTGTTAGAGCAGACCAAGGTTTTAACAATGATTTAAAATCAGGAAAAGTGTACATCAGAATTGTATCTTTCACCATACTTATTCAATCTGTATGCTGAGTAAATAATCTGAGAAGCTGGATTATATGAAGAAGAACATGACACCAGGATTAGAGGAAGTCTTATTAACAACCTGTGATATGCAGATGATACAACATTGCTTGCTGGAAGTGAAGAGGACTTAAAATGAAGATCAAAGACTATAGCCTTCAGTATGGTTTACACCTCAATATAAAGAAAACAAAAATCCTCACCACTGGACAAATAAACAACATCAGGATAAATAGATAAAAGACTGAAGTCATCAAATACTTCATTTGGTTTGGATCCACAACCAACACCCATGAAATCAGAAGGCAAGAAAAAAAAATGAAGTACTGTATTAGGCAAATCTGCTGCATAAGACCTCTTTAAAGAGTAAAACTGTCAGTTTGACTCCATCCATGCTCTTTTCAGTACGGAACTCTGGTAGTGTAGGAGTTAAGAATCGGGCAGCTAACCTCAGGGTCATCAGTTCGAAACTACCAGCTGTCCCGCAGGAGAAAGATGAGGCATTCTGCTCCCGTAAAGATTTACAGCCTCAGAAACCCTGTACAGGGTCGCTATGAGTCAGAACCGACTCCACGGCACATACCAACAACAACATGCTATTTTCAGTAGCCTCATATGCATGTGAAAGTTGGACAACGAATAAGACCTTATTCCTTATTAAGAAAAATTGATGTATTTGAATTATGGTTGGTGACAAATATTAAAAGTGCACTGACAGAACAACAAACAAATCTGTGTTGGAAGAAGTACATCCAGAATGTCCTTTGGAAGCCAGGATGGTTACACTTCATCTCTCAGACTTAGGCCAGGTTATGAGGAGGGACGGAACCCTGGAGAAGGACATCATGCTTGGTAAAGTGAAGGGTTGTTGAAAAAGAGGAAGCTCTCCAATAAGATGGATTGGCACAGTGGTAGCAGCAATGGTGTCAAACATAGTAACAATTGTGATGATGGGGTAGGTCAGTGTTTTGTTCTGTTGTGCATAAGGTCACTATGAGTTGAAACTGACTCAGTGGGATCTAAAAACAGCAGCTACACTGGTGAGCCCATGTGTGTGTGTGTCAGAGTGGAACTATGTTCCATTAGGTTTTCAATGGCTTGTTTTTCAGAAGTAAAATGCCACGCCTTTCTTCTAAGATGCTTCTGGGTGGACTTTAACTTCCAGCCTAACACATTAACTGTTTATACTACCCAGGAACTCTGAGTAGATGCTAAGTAATCAAACCACACATTTTTGTTAACACATACTTGTTGTTAAGTAGTGTTGAGTCTATTCTGACACACAGTGACCTCATATAGGGTTTCTGAGGAGTGACTGGTGGGCTTGAACAGCCAACCTTGTGGTTAGAAATCCAGTGTTTATTCTGCAACATCACACCAAGACTCCAAAAAGTACTTATTAGTAGAGAAACTTCAGTGAAACCCTTAGGCTTCTTAGAACTTGAATCCAACTAAGTTCACCAACCTTTACTTAGAAAGTGATGATGAATTGTTAGGAAACTGATGAATTATTGCTGCCATCTGTGCAGATGTAAGTGAGGAACATGGAGTTACTTTTGCTCTTTAAAAATGCACGGTGTTGATGTGTCTGAGGACAGCGGGGGTGGAATTCAGGGAGAAGGAAGGAACATACTTTTATACAACCCAGTCCAAATCTTTGGTTTCCCACCTTGCCTTGAGTACAAACCTTTCTTGACATATTACTGCTTCTGTTCTCTTCATTTTCTAAGCACATTTTTTTTTAAATCTAGGAATGAACTCTGAACTCTGATCATTCTGATAAGATTATATTTTCTAAAAGACTTGTTTTTTGCACACCCAACCCATGTGCTATACACAGTGTTTTCTTCATTTGCTTTGCAGTATCTCTAGCTATTTCCAACCTATTATCATATGCTTGCTCATTTAATGAAAAGCCCACTTTGTTAATTTTACTTTGTAATTCAGTTCTCAGTGCGTCTTTTGCAGCACAATTGTTAAGAATTTTCAATTTATATCTATTTTTATAGCTGCCACTTCTACAATGTGGCAAGCTTTTCTTTTTTTTTTTTTTCTTAACTTTAAAAACATCATTTCCGAAAGAAAGCTGTTCTAAAATCTGGCTTTTTCAGCAAACTGAACACCCACACGATGAAGATAGAATGACAGAATTTAGGGGTGGAAAGATGCATAAGGTCACCTTGCCTGTTTTTTCAGCAAATACAAAGATATGCGTGCAATGATGCCTGAGTTTACATAACTTCTCTTTTTAGGCTTTTGAAAATGTTGTTGACCCCCATTCTCTGCCCTCCTGTCTATGGGTGTCGTTAGAACACAATGAACTTTGTTATTAGTTCACTTATTCTTGAAAACTGAATTGTCTATTTGTAGTAGAATGGGATAATGTGATTGATCCCAATTTTACTTTGTCTTTTAAAGGGTAATATTATTTCTTAAAAGCAAATTTAAGAAACACCCCATAGTGGCTACAATGGACTCAAACAGGAATGATTGTGAGGATGGTGCAGGACTGGGCACTGTTTCGTTCTGTCGTATATAAAGTTGCTGTGAGTCAGAACCTACTAAATAAATGGTACCTAACAACAACAACAAAAATCTTATTTTCTGGTTTTAGGAATAGTGTTCACCTTATCTGTTTCCTAATAAATCACCTTATTTTTGTTGTTCTCATGAAGTTGGTTCCAACTCTATGTAATTTTTCCAAGTTTGTAAATCTTTGTGGGAACAGAAAGCCTCATCTTTCTCCCATAGAGCACCTGATGAGCTCAAACCATTGACCTTGCAGTTAGGAGAGCAGTGCTGATTTTAGCGGTTTACACATTGGACTGCTAACCAAAAATCCAGTAGTTTGAATCAAGCCGCCATTCTGCAGAAGAAAGAGGAGGCTTTCTGCTCCTGTAGAGATGTACAGCCTTGGAAGCCCCACAAAAGGTTGCTCTTAGTTGGAATCAACTGGATGGCAATGGGTAACCAATCATAATCAAACCATAATTAACTTAAAACTGGACTCAGCTAAGCCTCACATACAACTACAATTAGATGGTGGCAGTAGCTGCAGTCACATGGTGGTGGTAGCTGAAGACATCGTAAAGAGTCTTCACACATGTGGCTACTGACCGGACCTCACTTGAGACTGCCAGCTAGAACACTTATTAGTGCTCTTTCTAAGTGTCCTTGGTTTCCCTCACTACAGGGCAACTTTATCCCCAAGGCAATTATCTGTAGAGAAAGAGGGAAGTTGTATTGCCTGTATAAATTAGCTTCAATTAGCATCAAATAGTAACAAAGGACCACCCAGATTTCATCAGGATTGGGAAGGGATTGAAGGCAAAATGTAGGGAAAGTAGGAAAACAGGATTTCACCTTCAGTTGAGGAGAATGGCAAGGTCACATTACAAGAAGGGAATGTAGGACAAAGGCGTTCTGGTGTGGTACTATAGGATAAGCACTGGACTGCTAACTGCAAGATTAGCAGTTCAGACTCACCCCTACCCCTTGGAAACTCTATATGTGGTCAGTATGAATCAGAACCAACCAGACAGTACTTAACAACAACAACATGTGGGATGAGAGATATTTTTATTAACATTTTTAGAAAATACAACCTTCCACAAATAGTCATGTATTCAACTACTTATTATTTTCCAATGAATAGGAACTTAAAGATGTCAGTTTCAATACCAGTGTCAACCAAACCATATATAAAAACTAGTTGCCATTGAGTCTGCTCCAACTCCTGAGGAACTCTGTGTGCTCCATAGGGTTTTCAATAACTAACTTTTCAGACCTAATTTGCCAGGGTTTTTTTACTTAGGTGCCTCTGGGTGGACTGAAACTCAACCTTTCAATTAGTAGCTAAGTACAGAATCATTTGCATCATCCAGACACTCCAAACCAAATGAAAAACTCTTCACTTTACATATTATATCTTAATGCTTGCTGAGCATACCCTTTAAACTAACTGTAGTTAGCATGAATGGGAGAAGAACGGAAAAAAAGACTTGCTAATTCACACTCTGTCCACTCTATTTTTGAACAATTGGCTCTAATCATATCCTACTATGAGTGTGAGCTACTTCTCTGCTTCCTGTGTGACCTTGAGTGCCTGTTGCCTTCCCTGGGCTACCATGTGGTTAAATTATCCTGTTATATTCTAGCTCTAATGCTCTTATCTTGGCAGGTTTGAAACTCTAGTTTCATCTGTTAAATAAACTTTCTTACCAATACACCCCAGATATTATCTTAATGAATGTGCATATGTTTATTTTTCCATTTTGAACCTCATGGAAAACTATGAAGTCAATTCATATCATATGCTCTCTATTCCCACATAAGATAAAAGGATTATGTTTCCATTTGGAATTGAGTTTATCTAAATTACACATATTATTTTTGCTCTCCCTTTTATCCTAGACCAGTCCATTAGCCTCAGAAGTTTTCCCATGAAAATAATAGCACTGTTCAGAGACTGTGTCCTTAATAGGTTTGTTGATATCCTTGTTCTCTATCAAACATGAATCTGTGGCAACATGCTGAAATGAAAAATCTGGATCCTGTCATGATCATGGAACTCGATTGGAAAGCTAGTTAGTAATGTATGGGTATTTCACAACACAACAGTAACTTAGTGGATTTATAAATTCATAAAACCCAAATCTCTAAAACAGCCACTTGTTGTTAGTTGCTGTTGGATTAACTCCATACGCATGGCAACGTCCCGCACAATGAACCAAGCTGCTGCTGCCCAGTCCTGCGGCAGCCCCATGATTGGTTGGGGATTACACCATTACAACCCACAGAGGTTTCATTGGCTAGTTCGAGAAATAGATTGCTAAATCTTTCTTCCTAGTTTGTCTTAGTTTGGAAGTGCCACTGAAACCTGGTTAGCATCACAGCAGCACACAAGCCTCCGCTGACAAATGGGTGGTGCGTCTTCATGGAGTGCATTGGCCAGCAATCAGACCCAGGTCTTCCACCTGGAAATCAAGACTTCTACTCCTTGCTGTTATCAACAAAATGGCTTTTCTTCACTCCCAGTTTTTCCTTCTCTCATTTCTGATATTGACTTAGTGTTCTTCCCCTGTTTTTTATACAATCAGCCATCACCTCTAAAAAAATGTTTCTGATTTTCCTTTTCCCAGTGTAATCCTAGATGAAATCCTCTGGAAATGCCACTGCTTCTATGATGGGGCTTCAGAAAATTCATGAAAAAAAAAAATCCGTTATCTTTTAATTCTATTTTTCTACAAACTTTTTGAAGCCCCTCCTGTGTATGGCCCTACAAACAAGCACATATACTGACATTTAGTGGAATATTGGGGAACTATACCTTATGTTCTATATCTTTATTCAATGTTCTTTGGCAGTTCTAGAAGTAAGGTCAGATTGCTCCTTAGAAGCGACTATGGTGAGACTTCATCTCCCATACCTTGGACATGTCATCAGGATGGACCTGTTTGGTAAAGTGGATCAACAAAAAAGAAATTACTTCCATCGCACTGGTAGCAACAAGGAACTCAAACATAGCAACAATTTTGACGATGGAGGAGGATAAGGCCAGGGGTCCTTCTGATTTACATAGGGTCGTTATGTGTCAGAACTAACTCCATGACACCTAACAATCACAGTGCCAGCCTTGACGGTGCCTTTGGATTGATGTGTAGAAGTTAAGTCAAGAATAACTGAGGAGCTCTTAATCCTGGACTTTCTGGAAGCTTCTGGTCAAAAGCAAAGGACAATCAGAGTGGACTGCAGAATGTAATCTCTTTTGGACCACCATGATGCATGCTCCCAAAAGAGAAAGTCAAAGGATTTGCAGGCATTTCTTTCCATCCTCGTGTGCCAACATGTTTTGCAAACATTTCTAAAGGCCTCTTGAAACTTAGGGGCCAAAAGTGACTAAAACTGAAAATGCCATAGTGCTCATCACAGCCTGTCATCCAAATTAGTATTTGGAAAGTGGTTGGACCCAATATCCGATCAGTGAACCCTGTTTATTTAATGATCTCATTAAAAAATATCTGACCAAAGAAAGGCAGAGAAGGAATGTGTCTGCTCTGCACTAGCAATCTGCCATATACTGTACAGGCAGCCCAACATTGCAGTGTCCTTACTATGGAAGGTAATTTAGATGGCTCTTTCTTACACACTATTGCAGCTCCACTTCTTTTCTCTTTGATGGAAAAAGTACTTATTGAGTACCCCACTAGAGAACATAGAGTTTTCTCTCCTCCTATCTATCCCTAAAAGCAAGAGCTCTATTTTCAACATGTAGAAAAAAATGTCAAAAAGTCATAAAAATCAACATTCCTCTTATGCTTCGCCCCTCCTGTCTGTAAACACTACTCTTTCTTTTTTACCTTTAATGGCCAAGAGAATTCATAAATGAAACTGCATTAAAATTTGCTCTTGAAATTGAAGAGGATACTCAGAGTGTGAACATATTCTGACAAAAAGGAAAAACAAGAAGCATGATCTCTCATCGTTTAAAACAAATAAAAGAAAATTAGAGTAAGGACATATGCCCAATCGACAACTAACTCTATTTGCAAATTAAAATCAAAAGCATGTTTTTATTGTTGTTAAGTGCTGTCGAAAGTGGTCACCAACCTTATCCTACAGACCAGTGCTTATCCTACAGCACCAGGACTCCAAAAGCTTATAAAAGCAGACTAATAGGACTGGTTGATAGATTCTTTTTCCTTACCATTGTTGTTGAGTGCTATGAGTTGGTTCTGACTCATGGAAACCACGTATAGAGTTTCTGAGAAGCAGCTGGTGGGTTTGACCCATAGACCTTGCAGTTAGCAGTCTAGTGCTTATCCTACAGTGCTAGGCCAGGACATCATTAGTTGACTTTTTGTTGTTGTTGGTAAGTGCTGTCAAGTCAGTTCCTACTCTTAAGGACCCTGTATTGGGTTTCTGAGGAGCAGCTGGTGGGTTTGAACTGCTGACCTTGTGGTTTGTGGTCCAGTGGTTATCCTATAGTGCCACAAGGAAATGGAAATGGAGATGCATTTAGGATCCCTGAGAATTACCTCTATTTGGATAACTGTCACTGCTTATATGAAAAACAAATATTGTACTGCTAACATAAATAATTGAAGGAGCTCTGGTAGTGTAGTGGTTAAGAATCGGGCTGCGAACCTTAAGGTCAGCTGTTCGAAACTACCAGCTGCTCCGCGGGAGAAAGATGAGGCTTTCTACTCCCGTAAAGATTTACACCCTCGGAAACCCTGTACAGGGTCGCTATGGGTCGGAACCGACTCGACGGCACTTAACAACAACAACAACATAAATAATTGAAATCAAGTTGAAATTCTAATGTATCTGAAGTGACCAGAAATTTGAAAAACCAAGTATGGCATTCAAGGTAGGAAACAGGGCAATTGGAATCATCTCCTTGGCAAATCTGGGGTGTCTCTCTTGTTGTTGTTATGTGCCATTCAGTCAGTTTTGACTCATAGCAAACCTATTCTGTGTTTCCAAGGAGTGGCTGGTGGGTTTGAACTACCAATCTTGCCATTAGCTCTTCAGTGCTGATCCTACAGCATCACACCAGGAGTGTTTCTGTAGTTGGTATATAATGGTCCTCTCCACCCAATATAATCTATGCCATGAGCTACATAAATGGCCTTGTGCTCAAGAACCAAGTCTGGATTTGAAGTAATAGACTAGGACCAGCTGGGCTGATGACCAAGCACACACTCATTCACAGACTCACTGTCCAACCAGTTAGGTTTGTGTATGGTATTGGTGCAGAATATACATTCACAAATCATAAGTAGTCACTATAGCACTTCTATTCCTAAGACTAAGAACACTTCATGCAAAATTAAAGGTCAAGCAGGGTATAATGTTGACTATTTATATGCCAAAGTTTATATTTTCAGATGGGTGTGCAATTTTTTTAAGCTAAAAGAAAAAAATAGATTAATGGTTGCCGCCAAAGCCTACCTTAAGATAAAAATTTTAATTCTGGTCATTCAGAATTCAAATTAAATTTGACAAAAATATATTAAGTAAAACCTATTAAATAACTGCATGTTCTGGTCTATGTCAATAAAATGATGTCACATTAATTTTTAAGACCCAAATTTCCTTTCTTATGAGTCTCCAAAAGGGGTTGATCATGATACCCCAAGCAATTTGTTAGCTGCAATCCATACAAAAAAACTTAAAAATGTGTAGCAAAATAGAATTAAAATACAAAAATGAAAACCACAAACTTTCTTTCTCAACGTACGTTCTGTCAAGGTCAAGACATTTTTGTAAGCAATGATTGTTGTTGTTGTTGTCAAGTGCCATTGAGTCGAACCCGACTCATAGCGACCCCATGCACAGCAGAACGAAACAATGTCTGATCCTGGGCCAACCTCACTACCGCTGTCACACTCGAGTCCATCAATTATGCCACCTGGCCAATCCATCTCGTTAGGGGTCTTCCTCTCTTTCTCTGACCCTCCACCTTACCCAGCATGACATCCTTCTCCAGCGACTGTTCCCTCCGGGCAATATGTCCAAAGTATGAGAGATGAAGCTTAGCTATCTTGGCCTCCAAGGAGCACTCTAGCTGCACTTCTTCCAAAACAGAGCTATTGGTTCTTTTGGCAGTCCATGGCACTTTCAGTATTCTCCTCCAACACCACAACTCAAAGGCATCAATTCTTCTACGATCTTCCTTATTCACTGTC
>NW_006408537.1:25954512-25957751 GCF_000296735.1 Chrysochloris asiatica
CACTTTCAGCAAGCAAGGTTGTATCATCTGCATATCTCAGGTTGTTAATGAGTCTTCCTCCAATCCTGATGCCACGTTTTTCTTCATAGAATCCAGTTTCTTGTATTATTTGCTCAGCATACAGGTTGAATAAGTATGGTGAGAGAATACAACCTTGTCGCACACCTTTCCCAATTTTAAAACATTCAATGTCCCCATGCTCTGTTCGAACAATTGCTTCTTGGTCTAGCTACAGATTTCTCAGAAGTACAATAAAGTGTTCTGGAATACTCATACATCTCAGTGCTGTCCATAGCTTGTCATGATCCACACAATCAAAAGCCTTCGCATAGTCAATAAAGCATAGGTAAACATCCTTCTGGTATTCTCTGCTTTCAGCCAAGATCCATCAGACATCAGCAATGATATCTCTCGTTTCCCGGCCTCTTCTGAATCCAGCTTGAACCTCTGGAAGTTCTCTGTCAATGTATGATTGTAACCGTTTCTGTATTACCTTTAGCAAAACTGTATTCACTTGAGATATCAAAGAGATTGTCCAATGATTTCCACATTCTGTTTGGAATGGGCACAAAGCAATGGTACCAGCCATTTATTTCATTCCTAAGGAATTGAGGGTCCTGGGAATTCAACAATGTCAATGGGTCTTTTTTACATTACTAACTGAAGAAAATTGATTCTCTTTAAAGATTTTTTAAGATTAAGAAACAGAAGTCAGAAGGAGCCGAATCAGGACAGTAAGATGGACGTCTAATGATTTCCCACCGAAACTCTTACAAAATTGCTCTTGTTTGCTGAGAGAAATGAGCAGGAGAATTATCATGGTGGAGGACTCTCTGGTGAAGCTTTACCAGACATTTTTCTGCTAAAGCTTTGGCTAACTTTCTCAAAACACGCTCCTAATAAGCAGATTTTATTTTTCTTTGGCTCTCCAGAAAGTCTACAAGCAAAATGTCTTGAGAATCCCCCCCAAAAAACTGTTGCCATGAACTTTGCTCTTGACCATTCTGCTTTTGCTTTGACTAGACAACTTCTACCTTTTGATAGCATTTATTTTAGTTCATATTTGTCTTCAGGATCATATTGGTAAAGCTATGTTTCATGTACTGTTACAACTCTTTCAAGATTTTTCAGGATCTTGATCTGACTTATTTAAAAGTTCTATGGAAAGTTCTGGTTTTTCCTGTAGCTGGTTTGTGCACAACAGTTTTGGTACTATTGGAGCATAAATGTGCACAACCTAGAATTTTCAGTCAGAAATGTGTAAGCTGAACCAATTCAGATGTCTTTTGTGAACTAATTGAGATGTGGTTGGTATTGTTTCTGCTGTGAATTGTCAGCCTTCTTGAATTAGAGCATGAACAAGACTTATTTTTCCTCGTAAATTGAGGTGAATGATTTGCCAGTGTGGGCTTCATCTTAAACAACCTCACATCCCTTCTTGAAGCAGGTTATCATTTAATAAACTGCTGATTCCTTTGGGACATTTTCCCTGTTAAGTTTTGATAAAGCATCAATGATTTCACTATTCTTCTACCCAAGCTTCACCATAAATTTCATATTTATTCTCACTTATATTTTAGCCAAATTCATGTTACTTTGATAGGAAATTATTTCAAGCTAGTATCTTACCCTTCCTAGTGCCTCAGAGTAGATTCTGTTCAGACATGTGTGAATTTATTTTGATGCAAAAAGAAAAAAAGCAATCTATGTATAGATTTTTATAATACCCATTTTGAAGTCCCCTAGATGTCCTCCATCTTCCTCTGCAGCTCCAGTTCCTATTTGTCCTTTATGTCTGACCATGACTCTCCATGAAGACCCACAGGCACTAGTCACTGCACCTATTGTGATATAATCATCGTCACATTAAAATTGTGTCTCTTGATGCTTCCAAAACTGTCTTTGGGTTGGCAAAGCAGGCAGGGTTCTTTAAAGAGGTATGGAGAATGAATTATTCACTCTCTATTTCTTCTGTTGAAATAGTTCCCCCTGATACCTTTTTTTCCCTCCAAAGAGTCACCATGATGTTGTAGTCTTCCCCTTACTATGCTTAACCCAAACAACTCCACTCTACACCAAAATTGCATTTTTTTTTTTTTTTTTTTGCCAAGTATTGAGTAATGAATTGACAAAAAATAGATTATCTGTTGCAGCTCTATAGATTAGATCTTGACTACTAGCCAGATGGTTGACAGTTCAAACCTACCCATAGGTACCTCAGAAAACAGAGTTGGCAAGATCACAGCTCTGGAAACCCTATGGAGCAGTTCTGTTCTGCATGTACGGGGTCACTATGAGTCAGAGTCAACTAGGTGACAACTAACAACAACAACAACACTTGTACTTTTTTTTTTTTTTTTTTAAGCTTAAAAGCAATTTGAAATTACTTTTTTTAAAAAAACTTTTTATCTTCCCTGTGAGGATTCTTTATTCAAGTGTTTTCACTCTTCTCAGCAGTTTCTGAAAACACGTGGTCTTGAAGGAGGACTTAAATCCTGAGATGGGGGCAGTGTTTTCTCAAATGATGGGGTCTTCCATGTTGTTGTTGTTAGGCGCCATCGAGTTTGTACCGACTCATAGCGACCCCTATGCACAGCAGAACAAAACAATGCCCGATCCTGGGCCAACCTCACTACTGTTGCCACACTTGAGTCCATCAATGCTACCACTTGGCCAATCCATATCGTTGGGGGTCTTGCTCTTTTTCCTGAACCTCCACCTTACCAAACATGATATCCTTCTCCAGCGACTGCTCCCTCCTGATAATATGTCCAAAGTATGAGAGATGAAGTTTGGCTACCCTGGCCTCCAAGGAGCACTCTGGCTGCACTTCTTTCAAAACGGATCTATTGATTCTTTTGGCAGCCCATGGCACTTTCAATATTCTCCTCCAACATCATAACTCAAATGCATTAATTCTTCTATGATCTTCATTATTCACGGTCCAGCTTTCACATGCATATGAGGTTTTTGAAAATACCATGGCTTGGGTCAGGCACACCTTAGACCTCAAGCTGATATCTTTGCTCTTCAACACTTTAAAAAGTTCTTGTGTAGCAGATTTGCCTAATGCAATACATTGTTTGATTTCTTGACTGCTGCTTCCATGAGAGTTGATAGTTGATCCAAGAAGAATGAAGTCCTTGACAACTTCTATCTTTTCTCCATTGATAAGAATGTCGTTTATTGATCCAGTGGTGAGGATTTTTGTTTTCTTTACATTGAGATGTAATCCAAAC
>NW_006408537.1:25958521-25959701 GCF_000296735.1 Chrysochloris asiatica
ACTTTCTTGAAAGATTTCAATTTTTATTCCATCAATTCCTGGTGCCTTGTTCTTTGCCAATTCCTTCAATGCACCTTGGACTTCCTCCTTCAGTATCACTGGCTCTTGATCATATGCTACCTCTTGAAAGGGTTGAATGTGAACCATTTCCTTTCAGTACAGTGACTGTGTATTCCTTCCATCTTCTCTTGATGCTTTCTACATCATTCAGTAATTTTCTCAGAGAGTCTTTCAATAACAAAAGTCAAGGCTTGAATTTTTTCTTTAGTTCCCCCAGCATGAGAAATGCTGAGTGTGTTCTTACTTTTTGGTTTTCTGATTCCAGATCTTTGCACATTTTGTTGTACTATTTGGCTTTATCTTCTCGAGATGATCTTTGAAATTTTCTGTTCAGCTCTTTTACCTCCTCATTTTTTCCATTTGCTTTAGCATTTATATGCTGGAGACCAAGTTTCAGTGTCTCATCTGACACCCATTTTGAGCTTTTTCTTCTATCTTTTCTTCTTAATGAATTTTTGCTTTCTTCATGTATGATGTTCTTGTTGTCATCCCACAGCTCTTCTGGTCTTTGGGCTTTATTGTTTAATGTATCAAATCTGATCTTCAGATGATTTCTAAATTCTGGTGGAATATATTCAAGGTCATGTTTTGGCTTTTCATTTTCATTTTCTTCAGCTTCAGTTTGAATTTGCATATGAGTAATTGATGGTCATTTCCACAGTCTGCCCCTGGCCTTGTTTTAAATGATGATATGGAGTTTTTGTATTATCTCTTTCCGCAGATGTAGTCAATTTGATTTCTATGTATTCCATCTGGTAAGGTCCATGTTTATAGTCATCTTTTATGTTGTCTAAAGAAGGTATTTGAAATGAACAAATCACTGATTTTGCAGAATACTATCATGCGTTCTCCAGCATCATTTCTATCACCAAGGCCATATTTTCCAACTACTGATCCTTCCTCTTTGCTCCCAATGATCAAATATCTTTTAATTGCATGTTTGATCTATTTCAGATTGAAACAGTTGATAGAATTCTTCTATTTCATCCTCACTGGCTTTATTGGTTGGTGCGTACATTCGAATAATAGTGCTATTCACTGGGCTTACCTGTAGGTACATGGATATTATCCTATCACAGACAACGTTGTACCTCATGACTGATCTGGATATGTTTTTGTT
>NW_006408537.1:25960576-25966051 GCF_000296735.1 Chrysochloris asiatica
AATGCTCTCCTCCAACACCAAAACTCAAAGCATCAATTCTTCTATGGTCTTCCTTATTCACTGTCCAGCTTTCGCATGCATATGAGGTTATTCAAAATACCATGGCTTGGGTCAGGTGCACCTTAGTCCTCAAGCTGACATCTTTGCTCTTTAAGACTTTAAGAAGGTCTTGTGCAGCAGATTTGCCTAATGCAATACATTGCTAACCCCAAGGTCAACAGTTCAAATCTAACAACCACTCCTTGGGAGAAAGCTTAGGTGCTCTGCTCCCTTAAATGTTTACAGGCATTGGTGAGAACCAAGGTTCTAGGAGTTTATGGAATACAAATTTAAATGTTTCAATGAAAAGATGCAGTACTGAAGATGCTCACTCATTTCATTCATTTTGTGAACTTTATATTTTTGCCCATGCCAAAGAAAGGTGACCCACTGGAATGTCCAATAACTGAACAATATCCTTACTATCATATGCAAGTAAAATTTAGCTGAATATAACTATAAAATGATTGCTGTAGTACATCAACAAGGAGCTGCCAAAAATTCAAGCTGGATTCAAAAGAGGATGTGGAATTAGAGCTATCATTACTGATGTCAGATGGATCTTGACTGAAAGCACAGAATACTAGAAAGATGTTTACTTCTGTTTTGTTGACTATACAAAGGCATTCTATTGTGTGGATAATACCAAAAAAAAAGTATGGCTAGCGTAGTGGTTACAAATCGGGCTGCGAACCTTAAGGTCAGCGGTTCGAAACTACCAGCTGCTCCGCGGGAGAAAGATGAGGCTTTCTACTCCCGTAAAGATTTACACTCTCGGAAACCCTGTACACGGTCGCTATGGGTCGGAACCGACTCGATGGCACTTAACAACAACAACAACAGCGTTGTGAAGAATGAGTATTCCAGGACACTTAATTGTGCTTCTGAGGAACCTATACATTAACCAAGAGACAGTCATTGAAAGAAAATAAGGGGATACTGACTGGATCAAAATCAAGAGAGGTGTGCATCAGAAGTGTGTCCTTTCACCATATTTGTACAATCCTTATGCTGCATAAGTAGCTCTGGTTTGGTGTTGTTACATAAGCGCTGGACTGTGAACCACAGGTTGGTGTGTCAAACCCATCAGCAGATCCTTGAACCCCCTTTATAGGGTCACTATGGGTTGGAACCAACTTGATGGGACTTAACAACAACAATGCTGAGCAAGCTGGATTGTGTGAAGAAAAACATGGCATGAGGATTCGAGGAAGAGTCATTAACAACTTTCAATAAGCAGCCTTGCTTACTGGAAGCAAACAGGACTTGAAATACTGACGAAGATCAAAGACTATAGCAGACACCTTAATATAAACAAAATGAAAATCTTCTCAACTGGGCCAATAGATAGATTGTTGTTGTTGTGAAGTGCCATCAAGTCAGTTCAGACCCATAGCAACCCTATATAGTGTTTCCAAGGGGCAATTGGTGAGCTTGAGCTGCCAAATAGATAGATAGCATCATGATAAATGGAGAAAAGATTGATGTTGTCAAGGATTTCATTTTGCTTGAGTCCACAATCATCACTCATGGAATCAGCAGTCAAGAAATCAAAGGACACATTGCATTAGGCGAATCTGCTGCAAAAGACCTCTTTAAAGTGTTCAAGAACAAAGATAACAGTTTTAGGACTTAGGTTAGTCTGATCCAATTTTTGGTATTTTCAATAACCTCATATGCATATGAAAGATAAGGCATTGAATAAGGAAAACCCTCGAAGAATTGATGCATTTGAATTCGGATGTTGGAAAAGAATATTAGAAGTACCATGTACTGCCAGAAGAACTAACAAATTTCTGTTGGAAAAAGTACAGCCAGAATGCTCTTTAGAAGACAGGATGGTGAAACTTCATCTTTAGTAATTTGGACATATTATCAGGAGGGACCAGTCCCTGGAGTAGAACATCATGTTTGGAAAAGTGGTTGTTGTCAAGTGCCATAGAGTCGATTCCGACTCTGCATAGCAACCCTGCATAGGGTTTCCAAGGAGCAGCTGGTGAGTTTGAACCGCCGACCTTGCAGTTCAAACGGCTTTGCAGTCTGGCGCATTAACCCACAGAGCCACACGGGAGGGTAAGTGAAAAAGAGAAGACCCCCCAGGAAATGGATTGACACAGTAGCAGCAACAATAGGCTCAAACATAAAAATTGAGAGGATGGTGTAGAATCAGACAGTGCTTCTTTCTGCTGTTCATAAGGTTGCTATGAGTCAGAACTGACTCAACAGCACCTAACAAGTGACTGAGTGTTGAATTTTCTGGAGCAGAGTAATAATATGATCATATTTGGGTTTTATGGAAAATATAAAACTGATGAGCTTAAAAAATGACCTCAAAGTAGAGGACATGGGAGGGACTGTGTATTCCTTTGTCCTACTGTGAAAAACAACTGGTATAATGAACATATAGGCCATTTGGGATTGTCACATAATATCCCAACATAATGACTATTAATAGGAAATATGCTCTCAATTCCTGCTTATCTCCAGTTCAAATATCAATTTCTTTGTTTCTCAGGAACAGAGCAAAGATGAACCTTGTACAATTATATAAGATTAAGTGTAGCACTGTGGGCTAATGCATCAGACTGCAAAGTCATTTGAACTGTAAGGTCGGTGGTTCAAGCTCACCAGCTGATCATTGTAAATCCTATACAGGGTCGCTATGGGTCAGAACCGACTCGATAACACATAACAACACCAAACCCCATCTAGAAACAGATTGCCTGATTTTAAAAAGTGTTTTCCTCAAACTGTATCATTGTTTATATAATAATAATAATTATGTTGAACTATGCTTGTAAGATTTAGTATGCATTTATCTTTAGATACAATTATCTTAGACCATATTGTGGCAGTCTGAAAATATTTTCAAAACTGTTATCTCTTGGAGTCTAGAAATATGTTTAATGACTATGAACTGTGTGACTAGCTGAAAAAAAATCACAAATGAAATGCACATTATTATTTGAAGGAACAATCATACTGTCATCAAGCTATCAATCTTGTTTTGAGCTATTCACTCTCCCCGATGACTTCATTATAAGGCTAAGTCAGAAGGAAGATGCAGCCAGTTAAAGGAAGAATCCTTACCTTTTAAATCAAAACCACTAGAATTAGAGATTTAGGGAGGAGAAAGTAGCAATTTATTGACTGGACATTTCTCCCTCTTAACTAAAGTATCAAAGCTGTAAATAAATTCAGAAAGATCCATTTCAAACCTCTTCCTAACAAACATGACACTGGTTATAATACATAAATATTGCCTAAAGACCAACTCAAGTATTACACATCTTACATTTATATAACTCAAGAGGTAGAAAATGTTTAAAACACTGTCTTGATATTTTGGTTTAGTCTTCAGTTTTATTCACAATTCTGCTTTCCCATAGCAAACAGATACTTTTGCCACATAGCTACGGTATTGAATTACTAATGCTTTACTGTAGCACAGGCTTCCTCGAATTGAAAAATAGCACTTCAATTTACAGCTGAGGTCAGTAAACTATAGCCCACAAATCAAATCAGGGCCTCCTTTTTATTTTTTATAAGGTCTGTAAGCTAAGAATTGTTTGCCAGTTTAAATAGTTGTAAAAATAAATTAATAAGAAAACAATATTTCATGACCCATGAAAGTGATAAGGAATTCAAATTTCAATGTCATAAATAAATTTCTATTGGAACATAGCCATGCCCATTAATTTGCATGGCTGCTTTTCAGTTGCAATGCAGGTTGAGTAGTTGTGATGGGCACTGTATGGTCCACAAAGCAAAAGATATTTACCGTCTGGTTCTGTACAGAAAAAGTTTACCATACTCTGATTTATAGTGTTCCTAAAACAAGAAATCTTAAAATAATTTAAGTCACTTTTTTTTAAAGTAAAGAGTTGTTAAAAATGATATTTACCTAAGAAGAGAGCAAAGGTTTACTTCAACAAGATTTTGTGTTGTATAACAATAAAGCCAGAATTCCTACATGTGTTATTGAAAGTATGTGATTTTGAACTAAGGGAAAATATGGGTGAATGAGTAAAATCACACATGAAACAACACAGTACAGGCCTGAAATCCCTGGGAGACTTGAGAAGATATACTGTGTTACAGGGACCGTGCCTGCTTGTGGGTTCCTTTTGGCAGGAATGTAAAAGTGAACTATTTATAGTGTGTCAGACAATAAATGCATGTTAGTTAAAGAACTACCTTCAAAAATACAGGAAACGGGTCTTTGGGCAGTGGATGAAGGAGGAAAAGCTACCTTGAATGAACTGTAGTAGAAAAAAAGTGAAAGAAAAAGAAGAAAATAAGACATATGTGAAAACACACATGGTGGGGAATGACTAAACCTTGAAAACTTGCTTTGCTTTAGCCAGTAACATCCTCAATACCACTCAGAGTAAGACTGACCCTGCCACAGGATGCTTCTGGCTTCAGTCCTCTCATCTCATACCTGAAACTCATTCTAGTTCACATAACTAGTGTTTCCAATACTTCCCAAGGCATTTCTCTGCTAGAACGGTGATTTTCCATTTGGACGATGACCAATTAGCAACCATAGCACAGTTGGCAGCCCCACTGTGGTCTAAAACAGAAGAAAAGAACTAAAACAACCTTTAGTAGCTTCTGCTTTTATTTGCTATTCCCTACAGATCAAGAAAACAAAGCCAAGCTAAAGAGTTTCAGGCCTCTGTGGCAGTATGCCCTATTTACTGGCATCACAGTACAAATGAGCAAATAAAAGTGTTGCTGCAGTGAAGAGGCTCAGAGCTCAAAGGGAGCCATTTGCAGCCTTCCAACATGACGCAGAACATCTCCCTTGGGTTTCCAGTATCCTCTGGACATAACAATTTGAGAGTATTTTAATTTACATTGCTAGGATTCATCTTCTCCTTTTTAAACTATAGATCTGTTCTCTACATCAGCAATCAAGATCCCAGATGTCTGAACAGTGCCTCTGTGCAGCACAGCTGGATTGGAGAATCAGAGTATACTGCTTGCAAGGACAACTGTTGCTTTGGGGCCAGAATCATGTTATTGTTTCACTTCCATGGCATAGCCATTTACTGTTTCACTACCTTAGCTTTGTGGCTCTATCTGGCTTTTATTTGATTGCCGTCTTTATTCCTTCGGTTCACTGAATTAAAGCAGATGCTTCAAGATTCACTCAGACTTTTCTTGCTGTCTTTCATTTCCTTTTAGGCAGCCCCTTACTTCTGAAATACTGAAAAGAGGGAAAGTATTTTCCTTGTATTAAAAGAAATGTTCTTAACTAACTAAAAATGTAGTGCTAATGAGTTAGTTCTGACTCACAATGACCCAATTGTTGTTGTTGTTATGTGCCGTCTAGTTTGTTCCAACTCATAGCGACCCTGTACAGGGTTTCCAAGGCTGTAAATCTTTACAGGAGCAGAAAGCCTCCTCTTTCTCCCGTGGAACAGCTGG
>NW_006408537.1:25973681-25975236 GCF_000296735.1 Chrysochloris asiatica
TTCCAGAAACACAGCAACTCACATGCCACCACAGTACGACAAACTGACAGACGAGTGGTGGAACAACTAAAATAGTAATATTGTATGTTAAAGTGTCTAAATTGACCTGTTTTTCCTTCTGATTTTAGATGGAATTAAACATTTTCATGGGCCCTTTAAATTCTATGGGCCTTGGGCACCATGCTTTCTGTGACTCATGACTAAGTCAGTTCTGGCAAAATTTACTTTTTAAATTATGAATTTCTTATTATGTTCACATATAATAATGATTTCTAAATTTTAAATGAATTAAGCTGCTTTGCCAAATTTCAACATCAAATTTGCACAAGCTGGATTTTTTATTTTACAAAAAGCAACTTGTCTAATTCTATGTTTGGGAACAGATTAAATGTTGTGGGAATCATTTTTTTTTTCTTTGAATTAAAATTTACCTAGTAAAATTGCGCCTTAGAAGCCAGGAAGGCCAGATTCATCTCTCATATTTCAGACATATTCTCCAGTCCCCGGAGAAGGACATCATGCTAGGTAAAGGGGAGAGTCAGTGAAAAAAGAGGAAGATCTCCAGCTAAACGGATTGGCACAGTGGCAGCAGTAATGGGCTCAAATATAGTAGTGATTGTGAGGTAGGCACAGAACCAGGCAGTGTTTTGTTCTGTTATGCATAGGTCACTATGAGTCAGAACCAGTTTGGCAGCAACTAACAACAAAAACAATAAAGTTATTTGAGTTCTGTTAGCCCCTTGGATGCTAATGAGTAAGAGGGAGGAAATTCTCTAAAAAAAATTTTTTGTTATCAATTTATTCCATGTTCCTTCTTCTACACATGTTAGTTTTCCTAGAACATTATCCATTTTACCACTTTCTTTACATTTATTATCCAGGACTCAAATACTATATTATCATATACTTTTTATGTCCTCTGAAACTGTGGTTGTCTAACATTTCTTAATCTTAATGTTCATATTGTTTTCTTTCTATCTTACTTGATTTTCTGTGCCAGACATCATCTATTTAAAATGACCCTTTCATGTAAGACTTTATTAGTTAATTCTAGCAAGATGATTTTCTAAAGTAGATATTTAAAACTTTTATTTGTATTATTCGTTTCCTCTCACCTTCCTTCCTTTTATAAAAAATAGTTTCTTAGGATGTCACTTAGTTCATTTATTTTCATTCTTTATAACTTAATTGTGAATTAATTTAAATGACATATTTCCTTTTGGTTAAACCTTTGGTTACATGCTTTATTTATGTATAGTAGTTACTTTGCTGAATTCTAATTGATCTTTGTGATTTCATTTTTCTCTTAATCCAAGAGTTGTTTAAGAGAATTCTTTTATTAATGCCAGGTAGTTGTGTTTGTGGTAATTAAGCCTTTAAAAAAATAAATTTCTATTGTCATTTTGTAATGATATGAAAATATATCTTGTACATTTTCTACTTTGGAGTTTGCTAAGATTTTCTTCCTAGACTGATTATTAATGCTCATTAAAATTGTATCTCTATATTGATTTGGACTATATCACTACTGGCCATGTTTGAGTCCATCGATGCT
>NW_006408537.1:25975336-25979484 GCF_000296735.1 Chrysochloris asiatica
TGTACAGGGTTTCCAAGGCTGTAAATCTTTACAGGAGCAGAAAGCCTCCTCTTTCTCCCGTGGAACAGCTGGTAGTTTTGAACTGCTGACCTTGCGGCCCATAGCCCGATTCATAACCACTACGCTACCAGAGCTCCCAACAGTGACCCAATAGAAGACAGTAAAACTGCTTGCTATTTTGTGTTTCTGAAGCTGTAAATCTTTACCAGAGTAGACTCACCTCTCTCCCATAGGAGCAGATTGTAGGTTGGTGGGTTAGAATTTGGCAGTTTAACAGTCCAGTGCTTAGCCCACTGCTCCATGGCTTTAATCTGATAGCTCTGATACCACATCTTCACTTTTCCTGAGTTGATGCTAGCATTACTCTGAATTCTTGCTCTAATTTTTGCAGCATTTTCTAGTAATTAAAATGCCAAAATACTATAATTTGACAATTCATTTTTTTTTTGCTGTTTAACTTTCCTCGAAGTATAACCCCTCAAAATCTTAATTTCTCACTCACTCATGTGTTCTGGTAGAGTCTTTAAGTCAAGTTTTCATTGTGTGCACCATTACCATTTGTAACAATGTTAGAAAATTGAAAATCTATATCTAAATTTATAATGAATATGGAAAAAAAAGAATAGGAGAGAAAGTAAGTGCTAGAGGGTGTCAACCAATGAAAACCACTGAGAACGTCATTTGTGCCTAAGACTTAGAAAAGTAAAGTAATAAATCCAGTGAAGAGAGAGGAGGATTCTATGTTATGGGTGGCATTATACAATGTGTAAAAGTACAGCGTATTAAAAAGTTTATCAATTATGTTTTAGAAACAGCACATGTTGTTGTTATTCAGTGCTGTTGAGTAGATTCTGCCCCATAGTGACCCTGTATAGGGTTTCCAAGGAGCAGCTGGTGAGCTTTAACCACCATCCTTACAGTTCAAATGACTTTGCAGTCTGGCACATTAGACCACAACGCCACACCAGGACTCCAGAAAGAGCACATAGAGTAGAGCTAAAAATATATTGTAGCCCTTATTTTATTGTATTGTATTCTCTAAAATAACACCTTAGCTAGGAACTATTATTTTAGTAAAATGTTCAGCACTGTTGATGGCTAAGAATTAAGTGATCTGTTTGTGGAGATAGAAAGTAAAGACATTCATTGCAAAATCTGGGCAACCAATCAATTGCAAGTGGCAGACAGTGAGGCTGAGTGAATTGTCTGACAAATATAGAAGCAAAGTGTAAAGCATGTTAAGCAAGTCTTTAAAATTAACCCAGCCAATCTGTAATCAAAAGAGCAGAAGATTTGAAATGAAACTGCCTGGATTTCATTACTAGATCTATTTCTCATTAGCTGTGTGATTTTAGACAAGTCACTTAAATTTCCCAAAATTTGGGTTTCTTGGCTTTAAAATCGGGCATAGAAATACTTGCCTCCAAAGAGTGAGTAAAGAGAAGAAATATTAAGGAGCAATGATCTGAAAGTGAGTTTCTGTAGGCAAATTTCCTGTCTGATGCCAGCACTATTGATCCCAGTAATAGACCTTGTTTCTTGAGTACTTGTTGTACACTGGGCTCCCTGATAAGGGCTCAAAGTACATTTTCTCCAATCTTCATGACAACCATAGAAAATTAAGTATTATTATAACTTTAACTAACACTCTAACAGCACACATTTTCTACAAACTTCATTTGTGTCTGTTTCACATGCACAGATACTTCAGCCTCGGTGTTGTAGTGGTGGTGGAGGTGTGCTGTGGAGTCGATTCTTACTCATAGTGACCCTGCATAAGGTTTCCAAGGCTGTAAATCTTTAGGAGAGCAGAAAGCCTCATCTTCCTCCCATGGAATAGCTGGTAGTTTCAACCTGCTGACTCTGAGGTTAGCATCCCAACTCATAAACACTACTCTACCAGAGCGCCTTTGGTGCTATAGAAGAAGGTCTAAGTACTGGGCTTTACTCTTCCTTCAAGAACAGACTTCAGTGTTACCTGTGCCCTCAGTAACAGAAAATTCCCTAAAGACACAGGCATCCTTTCTGCTTCATAACTTAAATTTTCCCTTCTGTGAGGGTTGAGACAATATCATAGACTATAACATAATGATTGGGGAAATGAATTAAATGAGGATTATTAGAGTCTGTATATATGACCAAAAAAAGAATTGATTCAAAGTAAAGAATCAATGATGAAAATAAAATTAGGGGGTGGGGGCTGTCTTCTTTACTGATCTGAAACCTGGGTGGCGCAAGTGATTTGTGCTGGACAACTAGCCAAAAGGTTAGCGGTTTCAACTACCCAGTGGCTCCACAGAATCAAGGTCTGACAAATTGTGTTACAATTTGACTCTGTAACACTTGGGGTGGCCAGGAATTGTAACTGACTGTACGGCACATAGTTTGGTTTTTTTAATCTTTACAAAAGCACATCACCAGAACTTTCTTCCACATTGTTGTTGTTAGGTGCCATCGAGTTGGTACCAACTTATAGTGACCCTATGCACAGCAGAACGAAACACTGCCCCATCCTGGGCCAACCTCACTACCATTGCCAGGCTTGAATCCATCGATGCTGCTACCCAAATTTCAGGTTAGTTGTTGTTGTTATTAAGTGCCTTAGAGTCAGTTCCAACTCAAAGTGACCCTATATAGGGTTTCCTAGGAGTGATGGTGAGTTGGAACCACTGACCTTGTGGTTCAAACTAACCTTGCGGTTAGGTTAGTAGTTGAGCACCTCCCAGGGTCTTTTTAAAACAATAAATCTAAGTTCGGCACTAGTGAGACTTTTGGATGAATGGACCTCAGCTTGCTATGAAGAAATAAACAATCTGGAGCCAGTACACAGAAGTCAGTTTTTACTCATTTGTGTAACAGTTGTGATGAATGACAGTTAAGGAATACACCTTCTCCTCACTTGTCACCACGGTTCCAAAGACCAGGTCATTATGTAAAAATGGAGATGATGACATCAGATCACAAAATGAAGGATGACTACATATTGCATAATTGTCAAGTGACATCATTGCATAACTGCCAAACCACGGAGCTCACAGCCCAGCCAAGCTGACATATCACCTTAATCATCACACCTTGACATTCATTACTGCTACATGTATTATTAACATGGAAAAATAGTCAGATGGTAGAATTTTTATGTTGTAATAAATACCAAATATCAGAGAGGAGATCATTGATAAATGAGGAGAGAAAGGGTACATAGTACCATGGAAGGAACAACAGGATTGTCATAGTGCCGTAGCACAGTTAAGGACAGGACTTTCAGGATGTTTGCTACAAGGCTGTCTAATTTCATACTGGGTCACTATGAAGTGCAGTCCTGGGTAAGCACTGAACTGCAAAGTCCGTCTGAACTGCAAGGTTCAAACTTACCAGCCACACCTCGGAAACCCTATACAGGAGTTGTAGGGTAAGCACTGAACCTCAAGGTCCATTTGAACTGCAAGGTTCAAACTCAGCAGCCACTCCTCAGAAATCCTATACAGGGTCACTATGTGTCAAAACCAACTCCACAACAACAACAACAAAGGAGTGTGGTGGCTTTATAGGATAAGCACTGGACTGCTTGCCACAAGGCTAATGGTTGGAGCCCACCAGCTACTTTGAAGGGAAAGATTTACAACCTCAAAAACCCTATACAGGGTTGATGAGTCCGAACCAACTTTACTACACTTAACCACCACCTAGCGCCTCTGTAAGGTGGAACTCATTGGACAGCGATAGGTTTGGTTTGGTTTTAGGGTGACTGCTTGAGTCCTCAGCACACATTGCAAATTTTTGTTTGGAACAAAGTAGAAACATACTATGTTTAGATAAAAATCCTAGTTTTTGTTTTTTTTTTTTTACAAACATAATTGTCAATCTTCAAAGAGGCATGACTAGTGGGGGTGGGGAGAATAAATTCATGAATGATAAGATGAATCCCTAAACAAGTGCTCTTATTCTCACTATGATCAAGTACAGAGAAATAGCTCTGCCACATTCCGGTAAACCTAAGTGTTGCCACAACAATTGTCACCAACTGAAGCAGGGCCCAGTATGAGTTTCATAGGTTATAGACACTTATACCTTCCTGAGACCTGACTGTCATTAAAAAATAAACATGAAACATTATATTTTAGGACCGTGTCAGTACAAAAACTAAT
>NW_006408537.1:25983414-25985447 GCF_000296735.1 Chrysochloris asiatica
ATGTTGTTTATTGGTCCAGTGGTGAGGATTTTTGTTTTCTTCACGATTGAGATGTAATCCATACGGAAGGCTGTGCTCTTTGAACTTCATCAGTAAATGAAGTTTCAGCAAGCAAGGTTGTATCACCTGCATATCACAGGTTGTTAATGATTCTTCTTCCAATCCTGATGCCACATTTTTCTTCATATACAAAGATGCAAATCAAAACAACAATGAGATCTTATTTCACACCAGCATTAAGAGCAAAGTTCAAATAAACAGAAAACAACAAATGTTGGTCAGAGTGTAGAGATGAGGGCCCTCCTACATTGCTGGAGGGACTATAAATACATCAACCACTCAGGAAAATGGTATGGCACTTCCTTAGAAAGTTGGAAATAGGAATATCTTGCAATCCAACAATCCCTCATATATAAACATGAAACACAAGCCAAGACATGAGAAAATATATGCACACCGATGTTCATCGCAGCACTATTCACAATAGCAAAATCATGGAGACAGCCTAAGTGTCCATCATTGAAAGAATAGATCAACAACATTTGGTACATACACACTATGAAATAATATGGAATGTCAAAGAATAAAGACGATTCGGGAAAATGCCTCATAACATGGATGAACTCAGAATGTATTATTATGCTGAATGAAATGAATCAATCTCAAAAGGTCAAATACTGTATTAGACCTTCATTGTAAAAGCTTAAGAAAAAATTTCCATACTAAAAGAAGCATTCTATGTTAGTCTTCAGGGTTGGGAGGAAGGGGAGAGTAATTCACTGGCTAGAGGGTAGACATATATTAGCTCTGGTGACAGGGAGGTCACTATACTTGAAGGGGAAAGGCAGTATAGAAGAGGAAGGGTGGCAGAAAAATAATGAAGATAGGAAGGAAGGCAGAATAATGAAGATAGGAGGGGAGGGTGAATAATCACTGGTCATAGGGCACACACATGTTAGCTCTGGTGACTATGAGGGCAATATATTCTTGGAACGACATAAACTAAATGGGTAATGGAGGAAAAGTGGAATATATATATATATTTATTTACCCCACAAATACATAAAAACTTGAAAGAGGATATTTGTACTTAAGTATTTATTTACCTTTCTTGAAGATACAACTATGAATGTGGTGGAGCATGTTTTGCTGTTGTTATTAAGTGCTGTCAAATAGGTTCCAACTCATAGTGACCCTGTATAGCGTTTCTGAGGAGCAGCTGGTGAGCTTGAACCTCTGACCTTGTGGTTCAAGTAACCTTGCAGTCCAGTGCGTTAATCCACCGTGCCACACCAGGAAGCAAAATGATGAAAACTTCCTAGACATTATCAAACATCTTAAGACAATGAACTGTTGAGCCATGGGGATCAGGGCTATTGTCTCAGGGGTCACCATGTCAATCAGCATAAGCATAGTCTACAAAGACTATGCACTACATCCTATTTTGTTGAGTAGTGTCTGGGATCTTAAAAGTTTGAACTGCAAGGTCGGTGGTTCAAGGTCACCAGCTGCTTCTTGGAAACCCTATATAGGGTTGCTATGGGTTGGAATTGACTCGATGGCACTAGCAATATATATATATATATAAAGACTGGACTTACTAGTCAGAAAGAGACTGGAAGAAACTGAGAGTATAGTCCTCAACCACCTAGGTCTAGAAAGGAACTTATCCTTGTGCGCCAATTTTCTGCCAAGCACTAGATGGGTATATAGGGAGGATGCTAGCACTGGTAAGATATGCTCCCCATGGATTGGCCAACCATTCAAAATCAAAGTGACATTTTCCTAAGGTCAAAGTTGAGAAGGGATGGGAAGGTAGAGGAAATGTAAATAGGAACCACAGGGAGTAGTGGGGTAACTGGAATTCCATGAATGGGATTGAAGTCATTGAGATGAAACAAAGTGTATGCTTTGCTGAATGTAAAACTAATGCTCTTCTTTGTAAACCACTCAAATGTCAATACAAAGTTATTTTAAAAAAGACAAGAAAGAAGGAAATGACCAAAATGGAAGTCAAAAGAGACTCTGAAACT
>NW_006408537.1:25986421-26002354 GCF_000296735.1 Chrysochloris asiatica
CCTCTATTGTTTTGTATTTTTCCTGTAGGTCTTTCTTTCAAGAAGTATCTTCTATTCTTCTAGCCGTTCCCACTATTTTTATCTCTGAAGGTCAGTTAGGTATCTGCGTATGCACAGTGTAATTCTCAAAATAGCTGCATCCTTGTATATAGTAGTTGGTGTTGGCTTTTGCCTTTTATATTGGAGTTTTACAAGGTGCACATAGGGTTTGGCTGTATGGTCAGCTCTGCTTTGGGGGTGCACTCCCACCAGCCTGAAGGTGTCCGGTCTGGGCAATTAGGGTGCGACAGGGGAGAGGAGGAAAGAAAATTGTAAAATCCATCACACCTCTTTTTCTAGAAGCTGCTCCATGGTTTTTAGCACTGTATCACTGTATCAAGCCTGGCTGTGGCCCTGCCCTCTAATCTCAGCCCAGGCTAAGGGGTGCGCAGGGAGCGTCCCAATCGATTCAGAAACCACCGTACTTTCCTTCCACAGCCAGATTTTTCCACAGGTGGGTGTAGGAAACTGACATCCCGCACCTAATATTACATCCAAAACTCTGAAGCTGCTCTGGGAAAGCACCTTCTCTGGTTTTTCTGCGCCTCTGCCAAGGAGCCTCTCCTGCCTGTCTCTGCTTCTCCTGTCCCCAAACCAGAAGTTCTGGAATACAAATTTAAATATTTCAACAAATTTATGTATTGCTGGATTTATTCACTTATATATGCCAAGACATTTGGAAGATAGCTACCTGGCCAACTGATTGGAAGAGATCTGTATGTTGCCCATTCCAAGAGAAGTAACTCAATGAAATGAGGAAATTGTCAAACAATATCATAAATATCACATACAAGTACAATTTTTCTAAAGATAATTTAAAATAGGCTTCAACAGTACATTTCCAAGGAACTGCCAGAAACTCAAGCTGGATTCAGAATGACATGGAACAAGTGATATTATTGTTTATGTAGATGGATCTTGGTTGAAAGCAAAAAATACCAGAAAGATGTTTATCTGTGTTTTATTGACTATGCAAAGGCTTTCAATTGTGTGGATCATGACAAGCGATAGGCATGGTAAATACTTGGACCTCAATAAATGCCAAGTAATTACTAGGCGCTCTGGTGGAACAGTGAGTTCACATTGGGTTGTTGCTATTTTTGTTAAGTGCCATCAAGTTGGTTCTGACCCATAGTGACCCTGTATAAGGTTTCCAAGGAGCAGCTGGTGAGCTTGAATCACCAACCTTACAGTTCAAACCAACTTTGCAGTCTAGAACATTAACCTACAGTGCCACACTAAGATTCCATAATAGATGGCTATTCTCAATTCAGCAATTCAAACCCAGCAACTTCTCCCTGGGAGAAAATGAGGCTTTCTGCTTCCATAAAGATTTAAAATGTTAGAGACCTTATGGAACAGTCCTGTAAGATGTCTGTGGTTCAGATTCAACTTGATGGCAATGGACTATTGATTGCCTGGTTAGTGTAAAATCTTAAAGCACTCTTTGCTGACTGAATGGTTGATGGCTCAAGTTCACTTAGAAAAAAAGGCTGATTTACTTCTGAAAAACCAGTCCCAGAAAACCTTATATAACAGTTCTATTCTGACATTCATGGGATTGCCATGAGTCAGAATTGACTCAATGGCAACTGTGTCAGTTTTTAGGTATATTGTTGTTATATTGGTGGGAAAAAAAGCACTGGAGACACTCACTCATCTATGCCAAGAAAATTTTGAAGACAGCAATCTGGCCAACTGATTGGAAGAGATCCATATTTATGCCCATTCCTAAGAAAAGTGCCAATTTCAAAGACAGGTAACCTAATGGAGAAATCATCAAACAATAACATTAATAACACATGCAGCTAACATTTTTCTTAAGACAATTAAAAAATGATTTCAGCAGTGTATTGATTGGGAATGGCATAAATTCAACCCAGACTCAGAAGAGGATGTGGAATAAAGGATATCATTGCTGACATCAGAAGGATTCTGGCTGAAAGCAGAGAATTTTGCATAGTATTGCTATGAATTGGAACCAGCTTGGTAGACCTTAACTACAGCAATACAATGTACAAAGCAATTGTTCTTATGCATGCAAACAGTATTTTTAATTTTACAAAACAAAAGTAAGATGTACAACAGTAGAGTCAAACTGACATATAGATATTTATTTTTACATCTGTAAATATATATTTGCTATAAAATTTAATATATACAAATTACAATCCATCGCCAAGACATATATTGACAGAGTATATGGTATATGTTTAAGATCAAATATTAATATCAAGTCAAATATGCAGACACAAGGATAGCTGTAGTCTTTTAGTTGTTTCCATTTATGATAAATGGAGAAAAGATTGAAGTTGCCAAAGACTTCATTTTGCTTGGATCTGCAATCAACACTCATGGAAACAACACTCATGAAATCAAATGATGTATTGCATTAGACAAATATGCTGCACCTGACCTCTTTAAAGTGTTGAAGAGTAAAGGTATCAGTTTGAAAACTGAGGTCCATCTGATCCAAACCATTGTATTTTAAATAGCCTCATATGCATGTGAAAGGTAGACAGTGAATAAGCAAGGCTAGAAGAATTGATGCATTTGAGTTGTGGTGTCAGAGAAGAATATTGAAGGTACCATTGTTGTTGTTAAGTGCCATCGAGTCAGTCCGACCCATAGCGACCCTGTACAGGGTTTCTGAGGGTGTAAATCTTTACGGGAGTAGAAAGCCTCATCGTTCTCCCGCGGAGCGGCTGGTAGTTTCGAACCGCTGACCTTAAGGTTCGCAGCCCGATTCGTAACCACTACGCTACCAGAGCTCAGTCAAAAAACAAGCAGGTCTGTGTTGGAGAAATTACAGGTGAAGTGTTCCTTAGTAGCCAGGATTGTGAAACTTCATCTCTCATAATTTGGACATATTATTAGGAGAGACCTGTCCCTGGAAATGTACATTATGCTAGGTAAAGTGGAGAGTCAGCCAAAAAAAAAAAAAAAAATGAAGACCCCCAAATGAGATGGATTGGTTACAGCAGCAGTGGACTCAAACATATCAACAATCATACGGATGGTGCAGGATTGGGCAATGTTTTGTTCTGTTATGCGAAGGGTCTCTATGAGTCAGAATCAAATGTAGAAATTGAAAAATCCCAAAGAAAAACAGCTTGTATAAGTCACACAGTAATTTGGTAGAAGAGATAGAACTGTCTCTAAGACCTGACACCTTATGTCTTCTACCAGTTACAGAGGCTGTGTAGGGAATTTTTCCTTGGTAAGTCTTTCTGAAGGTCATTCTTAGTTTTTTGAGTTTTAATTGAGTTGAGGATGAATAATAAGAAGATTATGATATCAAAATCAGAGAGGTGGCAAATTTTGAACTGGCCATATACATATGATGTTTCCTAATTTAATCTGTATAAATTTGCATAGGAGTTAATTTGGTAGAAGAACCACCATCTTGAAATACACTTCCAAACTTGGCTACAAAATCTTATTCTTTAGAAATATAGAGGAAATGCAAGGAAATCTATTCATTATTGGATGTAGGAGCTTTGCCATGAAAAATAAGTATATAAAAAATGTTTAAAGTAAGATGAATATAAAATTCATACCTCTACTTTTGATAGCTTAGTGGTTACTAATTGGGCTGCTAATATCACGGTCAGCAGTTCGAAACTACCAGCTGTTCTGTGGGAGAAAGATGAGGCTTTCTGCTCACATAAAGATTTACAGCCTCGGAAACCCTGTACAGGGTCACTGTGAGTCGGAACCGACTCGACGACACATAACAACAGCAACAACTTTTATTAGATTATTAATGGGCAGTGAGAAGATTTGTTAGCAAACATACCTATAAAAAAAACTTCAGAATTTTTACTTTTATTCCAAAAATTACACTCCATCTTCTCTCACTGCTACCAATGCATGAGTACCTATCTTGATTTTTAGATGGCTACAGTTTTGAATTGCAAAAAGGTAAAAGGGACAGTTAAAATATGGCCACATCCTGAAATCAACAGGACAGGATTGTAAGCTCTGTTAGAATAGGCATCATGTCTTCTTGTTCATCAACATATCCTCATAGCTCTGGAAAGTGCCATGGATTCGGTTCCAACTCATAGCGACCCTACATAGGGTTTCCGAGGCTGTAAATCTTTACGGGAGCAGAAAGCCTCATCTTTCTCCCGCGGAACAGCTGGTAGTTTCGAACTACTGACCTTGCGGTTTGCAGCCCGATTCGTAAGTGGTAGGCAGACATTATTAACTCTTCAAGTTTACTTGTCATCGATAATCATATTAGAGTTTCACTTCACTTCCATTTTTTATTTGGTAAAGCAGTGACTAGTTGTAGAGATGGAAAGTTTTCATTCACCCAAGTCCCTGGTATAACTAAGGAAAGGAACACTTCAAGGAATACCTTCTATTTGATCTCTATTACAATCTATCTGATCTCTGTTAGAAACTTCGATATAGATGATTATTCAGTGGTTACTATTAAAAGTAAGGAGCTATGGTAGCATAGTGGGTACAAGTCAGGCTGCTAATGTCAAAGTCAGTAGTCCAAAATTACCAGAAGCACCCACACTTGCAGATAATACCCACTTGACATGTCTTCAATGGCAGGATGATCAGGTTCGGCGAAAAGAAGAAAGAAGAGGGAAATAAGAGTAATCTGATACAATTTGATGAACTTGACCTACACTTATGGATTCAGTAGCTCAAAAGAGGGAGCAAATCTTTACAGCAAGGATCATTCCCAACCCCTCAATATACAGGGTAGACAATGAATAGGTAAATGTTACTAAATGTTTTCCTTGTTACTTTTCATTACATTGCAGTGTAAAGAAACATCCAAGTCCAAATGGTTTTATATTTCTTATTGCTTTGCTCCTATATGGATGGTGGTGGTGTTTGTTGTTGTTAATTGCCATCCAGTCAGTACCAACTCTTAAGGACCCTGTATAGGGTTTCCAAGGAGTCCCTGGTCCATGGTGATTTTAAACTACTGACCTTGTGGTTCAAACGGACTTTGTGGTCTAGTGCTTTATACCACAGATTGAAATTCAATTTATAGAGGTCTTTACCAGTTCTGACTGATTCTTTTATAGAAAAGAGCTCCATAAACATTCATTAAAAAAAAAAAAAAGAATAGCATACATGAAGAAAGCTGAGTTGTTATAAAGACAGGAAAGAAAGAAAAGACCAAAATGGATGTCAGAATAGACTCAAACTTACTCGAGTAGAGAGAAGCCAAAGCTAAAACACATGGAAGAAATGAGATAATAAGAAACGTCAAGGGGCAGCTCAGTAAGACAAAGTCACTATAGCTAACTGGCCCGTGTGGTGCTGTAGGATAAGCACTGGACTGCTAGCTCAAAAGATCGACAGTTCAAACCTACAAGCTGCTCTCAGAAACCCGATACAGTGTCGTTGTGAGTCAGGACATAACAATAACAAGAAATACTTACAGCGATTGTTCTTTCTTTCTGAGTGAATGCTATAAATCACCAAGAGTATATAAACGAAATCACCAGGAGTCCTGGTGTGGCGCTGTGAGTTAACACGCTGTGAGCT
This sequence comes from Chrysochloris asiatica, assembly GCF_000296735.1. NCBI lineage: Eukaryota > Metazoa > Chordata > Mammalia > Afrosoricida > Chrysochloridae > Chrysochloris > Chrysochloris asiatica. The sequence continues at coordinate 25,991,984 of NW_006408537.1, forward strand.
AATGCCCTTTGAACCACAAAGTTGGCAGTTCAAGTTCACTCACTAGTCGTTCCCCAGAAACCCTGTAATAGGGTCGCTATAGTCCTGGTGTGGCGCTGTGGGTTAATGCGCCAGACTGCAAAGCCGTTTGAACTGCAAGGTCGGTGGTTCAAGCTCACCAGTTTCTCCTCAGAAACCCTATACAGAGTCACTGGGCTGCTAACCTCAAGGTCGGCAGTTCAAAACTACCAGCTGTTCCGGGGGAGAAAGATGAGGTGTTCTGCTCCCGTAAAGATTTACAGCCTCGGAAACCCTGTGAAGGGTCACTATGAGTCGGAACCAACTCCACTGTACTTAACAACAACAACAAATAGGTCGGAACCGACTCGATGGCACTTATAACAATAGGTCGGCACCGACTTAATGGCACTTAACAGCAACAACAGTGAATAACTGGATTTCTAGTGTGGTGCTGTAGGAAACCTTAGAAAGAATTGCTATGAGTCGAAATTGACTCAAAAGCAGTTAACAACAACAACAGTGAGTGATTGGCATCTGGTATGTCACTGTAGGGTACTGGACTGCTAACAGCAAGGTCGAGGGTTCAAATCTACCAGTGGCTCCTTGGAAGTTCGCTATGAGCTGGAACAGACTCAACAATAGTTAACAACAAAAAGTGTATAACTGTATCACAATTTATTTATCCATTCTATTATTAATGGACCTGCAGATAATTTCAATTTTAATGCTATTACAAACTGTGAACATCATCTACCTCTTTCCTGGCACATATGCTGCTGTTAATTGCCATCAAATCAGTTCCGACCTATAAAGACAATGTATAAGGAGTAACCTGTGAGCTTGAACTGCCTACCTTGTGGTTCAAATTGACTTTGTATTAACCTTACAGCACATATGAGGGGGCTCCAAAAAGTTCATGGAAAAATTCCATTATCTTTTAATTACATTTTTCTGTGAACTTTTTGAAGGCCCAGTACATGCAAGAGTTTCTCTAGTACTGTTTGACATGAGAGAGAGATTGCTGGTACATTTAAACTCTACTAGACCAGATTTGTCTAATCAGTAATTTAAAAAAAAAATTTTTTTTAACTCATCTATTGAGTTCTGGTGTGGCACAGTAGAATATGCATTGGATGGCTAATTGTAGTTTTGTGGTTCAAACCCACCAGCTGCTCCTCAGAAACCATGTATAGAGTTGCTATGATTCGTAACTGACTCAACAACACTTAACAACAACTACATTATAAATACATAACATTCTAGAGTGTGAAAGGAGGTAAAAATCCAGGCTTCCAGACTGTACGTTAGCATCAACAAGAACAGTCTTCCCAGTCACTCTCAGTTGTTTTGAACCATGATATTAGTAAAACTTATGAGGACACCAGAGGATTGTTTCAAGCTGAGCCACTGAAATAAGGAGAAACAGTCAGTTCCAAGAACTGTAAAAAATTCAGCAACGGAATAGATAAACGAACAATGCAAAAATAGTAACTTGAGCAATTTGAATCTAAACAGCTGTTCCTCAGAATAAAGATGAGGTTTCTGCTCCCATAAAGATTTGCAGCCTCAGAAATCCTATGAGTCAGAGGCACTATGAGTCAGAATCGACTCAATGGCACTCAACAAGAACACCAACATGTTATTTTAGCCAGCTGAACATGACCAACTTGCTGTGAATTCTATTTCAATGAATGTAAGTTTACAAACCAGGAACACCAAATAAAAGGTCTACATTGAATTTACCTCACCTATCCTTCTCAACCACACCTCATTATTTAGCCTTCCCACTCTACCCAACCATTTCCATCTATTCCAATTCAGTCATTATAAGTTTTAAGAATAAGTTGCTATGCTTGATGAAACTCCATGGGACTCATAGTGCAGGAGGTAAAAATAAAAATATAAAAACTCAGAATTTTCCAGATAATTGACTTCCTAAGGAATACGTTCTTAGAAATATGAAAGACAATACAGAATTTCCATTTGTTTTATGAGTTTGTACTGTTTCCCATGATAGAAACTCTTGGGAGTTGACCCTCAAAGAGAATTGCATTGATGTCTCTCTTTAGTAGTTAGTCCCAGCTGATAGATCATGGAGCTAAGTGGGCAGTGAGAGTGATCTTAAATGGTCAGTGACTACATAGATACAAATAATATTGCCATTGAGCTGAATAAAGGATATCACACATCCAATGTACCTTCAGACACAGCTATTCAATGTGTGGATAATCTTGGGAAAAGTAAAGGATATTGGTAATTAATATCTTTAGTAGATTTTTATTTTCTTAATAAATGTTAGTCTTTGTTGTTGTTAAGTGCCATTGAATTGGTTCTAATTCATGGAAAACCTTTATAGGGCTTGCAAGGAGCAGCTGGTGGGTTTGAACTCCCAACCTTGTGGTTCACAGTCCAGTGCTGATCCTACAGTACCACACCAGGAAAATCATAAAGCTCATCTACTATGATGGAAGTGAAAGAAATTTTAAAATAACTTTTATGGGCTCCAGAAAAATTGGAAACCACTGATGTAAAACTATATGCTATATGTTTGCACATATGCCTGGTATGGTGCTATAGGATATGCACTGGACCACAAGGTGAGTTTGATCCACAAGGTCGGTTGTTCAAACTTACCAGCTGCTCCTCAGAAACACGATACAGGGTCACTATGAATCAGAATCGCCTCGATAACAAACAACAAAAACATTTTACACAGACATAAATACAAGAGTCAAAATATGTCTCTGAGTACATCCCTCCTGAATTTAGACAATATTTCAAGGATATATTTGATGCATTAGACACTAATAACCAACCCTGAAAAAAGTGTGAAGGTAGAAAGCAAAATGTCATAAATATAGGACAGAAAGAAAAGACCAAAATGGATATCAGAAGAGATTCTGAAACTTATTCTCCAGTGTACGGATGTCAAAACAAACGGAAGAAATTAGGAGGTAAAAAAGCTGAACAGAAAATTTCAAATGGCAGCTCAAGAAGACAAAGTCAAGTATTATGAAGACATGTGCAGAGACCTGGAGTTAGAAAACCAAAAGGAAAGAACATGCTCAGCATTGCTAAAACTGAAAGAAATGAAAAAATTTGTAGACCATAGGTTGAAATATTGAAGGATTCTACAGGCAAAATTGAAGAATAGTGACAGAAATCACATAATAGAATTTTGCAAGACCAATGACTTGTTCATTGTAAATACCTCTTTAAAACAACATAAAAGATGACTACACACATGGACCTCACTAGGTGGAGTATACAGAAATCAAATTGACTACATCTGTGGAAACAGATGGTGTAAAAGCTCCATAACATTAGCCAAAACAAGCCCAGGGCCAAACAGTGGAACAGACAATCAATTACTCATATGCAAGTTCAGGCTGAAGCTGAAGAAAATTAAAACAAGTCCACAAAAGCCAAAATTTGACCTTGAACATATCCTATCTGAATTTAGATATTATCTTAAAAACAGATTTAGACATAAATGACCAAAGACCAGAAGAGCTGTAGGATGACATCAAGAACATGCTACAGGAAGAAAGCAAGAGGTCATTAAAAAGACAAGAAAGAAGGGAAAGACCAAAATGGATGCCAGAAGAGGCTCTGAAACTTACTCTCAGGCGAAGATGCTAAAGCAAATGGGAAGTGAAAGAGCTGAAAAGAAAATTTCAAAGGGCAACTCAAGAAGACAAAGTCAAGTATTATAATGCAATGTGCAAAGACCTGGAGTTAGAAAACCTAAAGGGAAACTCAGCATTTCTCAAGCCTCGACTTGCAATATTGAAGGATTTTATGTTTAAAATATTGAGCTATGCAGAAAGCGTTAAAAGAAGATGGAAAGAATGCACAGTCATTGTATCAAAAAGACATGGTCAATGTTCAGCCATTTCAAGAGGTAACATAAGATCAAGAGCCAATGATACTGAAGGAAGAAGTGCAAGGTGCACTGAAGGCATTGACAAAGAGCAAGGCTCTGGGAATTGATGGAATACAAATTGAAATCTTTCAACCAACTAATTAATGCAGCACTGGAGGCATTCACTTATCAGAAATTTAGAAGACAGTTACCTGGCCAAGTGATCGGAAGATATCCATATTGTGCCCATTACAAAGAGAGGTGAACCAACAGAGTGCAGAAATTATGGATTAATATACTAATATCACATGTAAATAAAAAATTGCTGAAAATAATTTTTAAATGGCTGGAACAAAGAACTGCCAGAGGTTCAAGCTGGATTCAGATGAGGATGTGAAATGAGGGATATCATTGCTGATGTCAAATAAATCTTAACTGAAAGCGAATACCAGAAAGATGTTTTCTTGTGCCTTACTGACTATGCAAATGCTTCCAACTGTGTGGCTCATGACAAGCTATAGATAACATTTTGAATATTGGATATTCCAAAACACTTATTTGTGTTCATGTGGAACCTGTACTTAGACCAAGAAGCAGTCATTTGAATGGAAGTAGGAGACACTGAATGGTTTAAAATCAGGAAATGTGTGTGAGTGAGTTGTATTTTTTCACCATACTTTTTCAATTTATATGCTGAGCAAGTAATGTGAGAAGGTGGATTATATGAAGAAGGTGGCATCAGGATTGGAGGAAGACTTTCCGAGTGGCTGATGCACTTGAACCACCGACCTTGTGGTTAAACTGACCTTGCATTCCAGCACATTAACCTACAGCACCACAGCTGGACAATGAATAAGAAAGAATAGAAAAATTGGTGCATTTGAGTTAAGGTGTTGAAGAGGATATTAAAAGTATCACGGACTACCACAAGAACAAACAAATATGTGTTGGAAGAAGTACAACCAGAATGCTCTTTAGAAGCCATAATGGCTAGATTTTGTCTCTCATATTTTGGACATGTTATCAGGAGTGATCAGTCCCTAGAGAAGGACATTTGTTGTTGTTAGGTGCAATGGAGTCGGCACCAACTCATAGCAACCCAACGCACATCAGAACAAAACAATGTCTGATCCTGGGCCAACCTCACTACTGTTGCCACACTTGAGTCCATCGATGCTGCCACCTGGCCAATCCATCTGGTTGAGGGTCTTCCTCTTTTTCTCTGACCCTCCATCTTATCAAACATGATATCCTTCTCCAGCAACTGGTTCCTCCTGGCAATATGTCCAAAGTATGAGAGACGAAGTTTGGCCATCTAGGCCTCCAAGGAGCACTCTGGCTGCACTTCTTCCAAAACAGATCTATTGGTTCTTTTGGCAGTCCATGGCACTTTTAGTATTCTCCTCCAACACCATAATTCAAAGGCATCAATTCTTCTATGGTCTTCCTTATTCATTGTCCAACTTTCACATGCATATGAGGTTATTGAAAATATCCTGCCTTGGGTCAGATGCACCTTAGTCCTCAAGCTGACATCTTTGCTCTTCAACACTTTATAAAGGTCTTGTGCAGCAGATTTGCCTAATGCAATATGTTGTCTGGTCTCTTGACTGCTGCTTCCATGAGTGTTGATAGTTGATCCAAGAAGAATGAAGTCCTTGACAACTTCAATCTTTTCTCCATTGATAAGAATGTTGTTTATTGGTCCAGTGGTGAGGATTTTTGTTTTCTTTGCATTGAGATGCAATCCATATCGAAGGCTGTGCTCTTTGATCTTCATCTGAAAATGTTTTTAAGTCCTCTTCACTTTCAGCAAGCAGGGTTGTATCATCTGCATATCGCAGGTTGTTAATGAGTCTTCCTCCAATCCTGATGCCCCATTTTTCTTCATATAAGCCATCTTCTTAGATTATTTGCTCAGCATACAAGTTGAATAAGTATGGTGAAAGAATTCAACCTTGTCACACACCTTTCTTAATTTTAAAGCATTCAGTGTTACCATGTTTTGTTCGAACAACTGCTTCTTGGTCCAGATACAGATTCCTCATGAGTACAATTAAGTGTTCTGGAATATTCATACTTTGCAATGTTGTCCATAGCTTGTCATTATGCTTGGTAAATTAGAGGATCCGCAACAAAAACAAACACCCCCAAAAGATGAATTGACACTTCGGCAGTAGTAATGGATTCAAGTACAACAATTGTGTTAGTGGTAGAGGAGCAGGCAGTGTTTTCCTTCTGCTATACATAAGGTCACTGTGAACTGGAACTGACTCGACAGCACTAACACCAACAGTAGGATTTACTTCAGTACTTTTTAACTTATTTTTGTAAATACAGACTCAAATAAGTAAATATACAGGTGTATAATTTACACACACATACATAATCACATACAAGTATATATCCCTCGATGTATTTTACAAATTTCACTATATCAGATGGATAAAAGGATATTAAGAAAAATGTGTCTGTCAAGATGTATCTTCCAGCTCTCTCCAAAGGAACTTATATCCATTACAAAAGGAGCTAAAGGCCTTTTAGTTGCAAGTCCTTTAACATTATTTATAAATTAATAAATACTTAATAAGGATAGAATAAAAGTGCTAAAGTACTAAAATATGATCAGAAAGTAAGATTGAGCAAAATTAATCATAAATATCTCTGCTGATTTATTGTCCATGTTTTGAAAAATTGTTGTTTTGGGGTGTCATCAAATCAATTCATGTGATACAGCAAAACTGACCCACAGAGGTTTCTTGACTTTAAATATTTATGGGAGCAGATTGCCAAATCTTTCTCCTGCCAAGTGGCTGCTGGGTTTGAACTCCCAACCTTTCAGTTAGCAGTCAATCACTTAACCACTGCACCACTTAGGGCCATTAATATTTTGTTCCAATTCAATATTGTCACTTAGAAACATAATTTTTCCAGGTCAGAAAGTGATGATTATAGTAATTACTGCTTCGCATTATTAGAAACCAACTCATTCGCCTTGAACCTACATGTAGATGTATTTATTCGTTCTCTTCATTAGAATTATTTTTTTAAATATAAAAATTACACACCCTTCATCCAATTCAATTTCATAATTGAACACTTGAAAATAAAAATAACAAGAAAGACTCTTCACATGGCTAAGACTCAGCATAAGGATGCCTCTTGTTTACCACCCTCAGAGCACTGCTATGGAAAATAACTAAACTGGCTTCTGACAATGTTTTTATATAATAAACAAAATATAAATGACAGTGTTTTCATTACTGCTAATAATGAAAATATTGCTGTCTAAATGTTTACACACTGGAAAAATATGAAATGAGAGCTTGGCTGAATATTTTAAAGTAGCGTACATAAAAAATAAAACATGTGCTGATCATAGGAATAGATTTTGTTTTAATTGTGAAAAAAAATGGTGTGTCTAATGTTCTGTGAGAGGTTCATGATCTTAAGATGAGAGGATATTTAAGAGAGAGAGTTAATTTGGAAAAAAAAAAACAAAGCAAATACAACAAGGAAAATGATGAACTAAATCTTAATTAGATGATCCATGAGATACCTTCTCTTGATTTCCCCCACCCCGTCAGTCAGTCACTAAAGAACAAGCTTAAGAGAGTTCATGAAAACAGTAACTTGGCATCAAGAAAAGGTAAGATTAAAACTAACTTCTGGAATAGGTCCTGGTAGACTCATTGAACTGAGCAGTTCTCAGTGTATGTTGATATACAAGAGATAATGTGCAGGACACTTTGTCCTCTGTATTTGCTGTGTTTCCAAACGTGAAAATACAGATACTGTAGGATACATACACATGAACAGCCAGTTGACAACATTTTACTGTGTCATTCTTTCAACACAATTTCTCCTTGATTTAATTTTTAAATAGAAATTTATTTTACTCTATGGAGAGAAAATTTTTGTAATGCAAAGGATAGGTTAATGAGCATTAGTGTCCACCTCTTCAGTTTAAAGAATGAGGGTAGCCTCTGGGTAGCCTGTTTGTAGTCCTGGCAATGCTGCTGGTAAGCAGGAAACTTCTACAAGGTTAGGATCCTTGTAGATGGATGGACCCTGAATCTTACAAATAGAGACTCCAGAGGGGTTTATCGAACCAAAGTGCACACTTACTTCAAAATATAGTTCCAAAACAGATACTTAGAATTAATTACTTGATTCACTACTCTGGAAATCAATGAAAACTCAACTCTTCTTCTTGAAACTTGGCAGTTTCCACACTACAATAAAATCATCTTACTTGCTAGATATATACTTTGTAGTAACTTTATAGTAGTCATTCTAATTGACTAAATAAATAGGTTTTCTTCCCCCAGACAAGAGTATGTGTCTTGTTACATGCTCAAAGTTTGTTTTTAACTTAAAAAATATATCAACTTTCTCATCTTAGGTTCAAACAGTCATAATGCATACCAATAGTGCCAATACTTCTGTTTTGTAAAAGATTACGTGACAAGCAATCAATTATCACTATCAAACCATTTCTAATTTTCCTTGGCATTTGAGGCATTTAGATTTTTGTTTTGACTGCTTTAGTGTAATCACAAAGACTCATTGTGTACTAATTTGGAATTTGCTTAAATACAAGCTGAATGGCATGGTCCTCAAGGCTACTATGTGGAAACAAGTCTCTTGGTCTAGCTAGATTTCCTGGGGCATAGAACTCTCTGAAACTCATGCTACTACCACTGACAGTCGTACTGTGCTTGCTTGTGTGTTGTGATCATGCTGGAAGCTATGTCACTGATATTTTAAATACCAGCAGTGTTATCCATGGTGGACAGATTTCATCAGTGCTTCCATACAAGACAGACTTGAAAGAAATACAGGCAGACAACTTCTTAATAGTTAGCCAGTGAAAGCCTTATGAAGAGCAGCAGAACATTGTCAGGTATATTGCCTGAAAAGGAGTTCCTCAGACTGGAAGCCACTCAAAATACAACTGGAGAAGAAGTGATTCCTGAAATTAGAATTGACCTTAATGGTGTGAATGGAGCAAAGTTTAGGAAACTTCATTTGCAAAGAGGAATTATCAGTAGTTAGAAAATATGGCTTTGGTGATAGAAATGATGCTGGAGATAGCATGATAGAATTCTGCAAAATCAATGATTTGCTCATTTCAAATACACTCTTTAGAAAGCATAAGAGTCGATTATACGCATGAACCTCACCAGATGGTATACACAGAAATCAAATGAACTACATCTGTGGAAAGAGATGATGGAAAAGCTCCATTGTTGTTGTTAAGTGCCATCAAGTCGATTCCGACCCATAGTGACCCTGAACAGGGTTTCCGAATCTGTAAATCTTTACGGGAGCAGAAAGCCTCATCTTTCTCCCGTGGAGCAGCTGGTAGTTTCAAACTGGTGACCTTGAGGTTCACAGCCCAATTCATAACCACTACGCTACCAGAGCTCCATATCATCAGTCAAAACAAGGCCAGGGGCAGATTGTGGAACAGACCTTCAATTGCTCATATGCAAATTCAAACTGAAGCTGAAGAAAATGAAAACAATTCCATGAGAGCCAAAATATGACCTTGAATATATCCCAACTGAATTTAGGGATAATCTGAAGAACAGATTTGATACATTAAAAACTGGAGACCAGAAGAAGAGTTGTGGGATGACATCAAGAACACCATACAGGAAGAAAGCAAAATGTCATTAAGAAAACAAGAAGTAAGGAAAAGATTATAATGGATGGCAAAAGAGACACTGAAGCTTGCTCTCCAGCATAGAGATGCTAAAGCAAATGGAAGAATTTAGGAGATCTAAGAGCTACACAGAAAATTTCAAAGGTCAGCTCGAGAAGACAAAGTCAAATATTACAACAAAATGAGCAAAGATCTGGAGTGAGAAAACCAAAAGGGAGGAACATGCTTAGCATTTCTCAAGCTGGGGAAACTGAAAAAAAAGTTCAAGCCTAGACTTTGATTATTGAAAGATTCTCTGGGAAAATTAATGAATGATGCAGAAAGCATCAAAAGAAGATGGAAGGAATACACAGAGTCACTGTACCAAAAGGAAATGGTCGATGTTCAACCATTTCAAGAGGTAGCATATGATCAAGAGCCAATGATAATGAAGAAAGAAGTCCAAGGTGCATTGAAGGAACTGGCAAAGAACAAGGCACCAGGAATTGATGGAATAAAAATTGAAATCTTTCAAGAAAATGAGGCAGCATGGAAGGCACTCACTCATCTCTGCCAAGAAATTTGGAAGACGACTATCTGGCCAACTGATTGTAAGAGATCCATATTTGTGCCCATTCAAAAGAGAGGTGACCCAACAGAATGTAGAAATCATCAGACAATATATTTGATATTCCATGAGAATAAAGTTTTACTAAAGGCAGTACAGAAATGGCTGCAAGCATATATTGACAGAGAACTTCCAGAGGATCAAGCTGGATTCAGAAGAGAACATGGAATGAGGGATATCATTGCTGATGTCTAATGGATCTTGGCTGAATGTAGAGAATATCAGAAA
>NW_006408537.1:26004824-26017108 GCF_000296735.1 Chrysochloris asiatica
GATTCTATGGATGAAAATATTAAATGATACAGAAAATATTAAAAGTAGATGGAAGGAATATACAGAATCACCGTGTCAAAAAGAATTGGTCAATGCCTAACCATTTTGAAAGGTAGCATGAGATCAGGAATTGACAGTACTTAAAGAGTTCCAAGCTGAAGCCATTCGTGAAAAACAAGACTCAGGAATTAATGGAATACAAATTGAAATGTTTCATAAAACTGATGCAGCACTGGAGGTGCTTGTCTATGCCAAGAAATTCAGAAAATAGCTACCTAGCCAAACAATTGGAAGACATCCATATTTGTGTCCATTCCAAAGAAAGGTGAGTCAACAAAATGCAAAGTTATCAAAGACTATAATTAGTATCACATGAAAGTAAAAATTTTTAAATGGTTGCAGCAGTACATCAATATGGAGCTGCCAGAAATTCAAGCCCTATCCATAACAGGATGTGGCACTATGGATATAATGCTGGTGTCAAATGGATCTTGGCTGAAAGCTGTGAATATTAGAAAGATGTTTCTTGTGCTTTATTGATTACTCAAACATGTTTGACTGTGTGAATCATGATTAACTATTGATAACACTGAGAAGAATTGGTATTCCAGAACATTTAATTGTGTTCGTAAACAAAGGGAACATGGACCAAGAAGCTGGCATTAGAATAGAATAAGGGGCTACTAAAAATTTTAAATCAGCATAAGTTTGTGCCATGGTTGAATTCTTTCACCATACTTATTCAATCTGTATGCTGAGCAAATAATTCAAGAAGCTGTATTATATGAAGACAAATGTGGCATCAGGATTGGAGGAAGACTTATCAACAACTTGCAATATAACATAACCTTGCTTGCTGAAGCAAAGAAGACTTAAAATACTTATTGATGAAGATCAAAGACCACATCCTTCAGTATGGATTGCATCTTAATGTAAAGAAAAGGAAAATCTTCAACCCCTGGTCCAATAAATAGTATCATGATAAATGGAAAAACAATGCAAGTTGTCAAAGATTTCATTTTGCTGCAATCCACTATCAATACTCATAAAAGCAGCATTCAAGAAACCAAATGACCTATTGCCCTAGGCAAATATACTGCAATAGATGTCTTCAAAGTATTTAAGAGCAGTGTGGTCAATTTGATTACTAAGGTGCATCTGACCAAGCCATGGTGTTTTCATTTGCCTCATAAGCATGTGAAAGTTGGACTATGAATAACAAAACTTTAGAATAAACAATGCATTTGAATTATAGCGTTGGTAAAGAACATTGAAAGTACCACGGACTGCCAGAGGAACAACAAATCTGTCTTGGTAGAAGTGCATCCAGAATGTTCCTTATAAACAAGGGTAACAAGACTTCATCTCTCATACTTTGGGCATGTTATCACGAGAAGGAATCATATTTGCTAAAGCTGAGGTTAATGAAAAGGAGGAAGACCTTCAGTGAGATGGATTGACACAGTGTTAACAACAATGGGTTCAAAGAGAAAAGCAATTATGAGGACAGGACCACAGAGTATAGCATTCTGTTGTGCATAGCGTGGCTATGAGTCAGAAGTGACTCGATGACACCTTACAATAACAATATATTACCACTTTACATCCCCTAGGCGAACTTCTAAGAGAAAAACAGAAAACAATAAGTGTTGGCAAAGATATGGAGCTATTGGAACCCTCATCCATTGTTGGTGATGAGGTGTAGCCACTATTGAAAATAGTTTGGTGGTTCCTTAAACTGTTAAATATAGAATTAGCATCATGCCATTGTGTTGTTATGTGCTGTCGAGTCTGTTCCGAGTTATAGTGATCCTATGTTCAACAGAATGAGACAGTGTCTGGTGCTGAACCATCCACACAATTGTTGCTATATTTGAGCCCATTGTTTCAGCTGCAGGTGCCACAAAATGCTTATTATTCCACCCTCCTGGAAACTGTTGCCATCAGATCCGTTTTGGAAGAAATGCTGCCAGAGTGCTCCTTAGAGGCCAAGATGGCCAAACTTCGTCTCTCATACTTTGGACATATTGTCAGGAGGAAGTATTCACTGGAGAAGGATATCATATTTGGTAAGGTGGAGGGTAAGAGAAAAAGAAGACGACCCCCAACAAGATGGATTGGGCAAGTGGCAGCATCAATGGACTCAAGTGTGGCAACAATAGTGAGGTTGGTCCAGGATCAAGCAGTGTTTTGTTCTGCTGTGCGTAAGGTCACTATGGGTCAGTACCGACTGGATGGCACCTAACAACAACAACAACAACAAGCAGATACAACTTCATCTCGTAATTTCCTTATATGCCAAAGATGGTTTAAAAGCCATAGCTAAAGGTATAATTTTATAGATCTAATAAAATTAAGGAGCTCTGGTAGCATAGTGGTTACGAATCGGGCTGCTAACCTGAAGGCTGGCAGTTTGAAACTACCAGCGGTTCCACAGCAAAAAGATGAGACATTCTGCTTCCTTAAAGATTTGCAGCCTCGGAAATCCTGTGCAGGGTCACTATGAGTCGGAACTGACTCCACGGTACTTTACAACAACAACAATAAAAATTTTAAAAACATAACAAAACTCTAATGGTGTCAAGTTAATTCCCACTCATGGTGACAGAGTAGAAGTGCTTCATGGGGTTTTCTTGACTTTAGTCTTTTCAGAAACAGATCACCAGTGTTTTCTTTTGTTATGCTGCTGGGTGAGTTGGAACCACAAACATTTCATTTTGTAGTCTAACATAAACCATTTGTGTCACTTAGGGACTTTGTAGAACTAATTAATCATATTGTAATACATCATTTAAATTATTAATGAAAGGAATAAGCTATATTGTTCTGTTTGAATGACTACCTCTTGGTCTATATATAGCACAACTAAATGTTCTGGGATTCCCATTCTTCTCAATGTTATCCATACTTTGCTATGATTCACACAGTTGAGTGTCTTGTTTAGTCAATAAAACACAGATAAACTTCTTTCTTCTGTTCACCACTTTCAACAAAGATCGATGTGACATCAGTAATGGTATCACTCATTCTATAGCCTCTTATAAAGTGTTCTTGAATTTCTGTCAATTCCTTGTTAGAGTACTACTGCAATCATTGTTTAATTATCTGGATCTTTTCCAGTCACTTGGTACAATAATAAGATTGGAGCAGCATCTGCTCTTTTTTGATTTCAAAAGAGGGAGGGAGAATCAAAATCAAAAGCCCAAAAATGGTTACTATGAAACAAAGGTTAGACATACCGCCACCTTCCAAGATTTGCATAAATTCTGTCACCAAACATCTATCCCATGGTGCTTGCTGCTACTCTTCTGGATTCAATAATTCACAGCAATTGGTCACTAAAATGCACAAACAATAATCACAGTTATGAGGTTTATTATAGTTGTTGTTGTTAAGTGCTGCCAAGTTGGTTCTGACCCATAGCAGTACTGTATAGGGTTTCCAATGAGTGACTGGTAAGCTTGAACTGCTGACCTTGTAGTTCAAACCGATTTTGTAGTCCAGTGCATTAACCCAGTGTACCACACCAGGGCAGGTTATAATTCAAGATCAGAAATGCTGAGGGTACAGTTCTTTGATTAGGACCACCTTCTCTCAGCTGGTCCCACAGGTTTGTGTCTCTTTAACACTTGACCCTTGGTCTGACCCCTGCCCTTCTTGGTCAAGTGCTGCATAGCCCTTTTAGCTCTACCAATAAGTGCTCAGAGGCACTCTACTCTGCCAGCAAGACTTCCACCTAAAGGCACTTTGCATTTTCGCTTTTTGGACTGAGAAGCCCACCTCTCTATCCTGTGCCAATTTTGCTGCCTCCACTGACACCATTACTTTGTCATTGCTTCCTACTGTCTCTCATTATCTCTGGTGTCATGGCTCTCTGTCTCCTGAATTGAGGAGGTTCTGTACAGGGATCTTGGGTCCAAAGAACACGCTCCACTTCTGACTGTTTCCTTGATGGTAGTGAGATCCCCTTTTTGCCTCTGGACTGGATCGTCTTAAGTTAAGTGGAATAGCAAAACTGGCCAATCCCTACATTAGGATTCACTACACCTTATTTGCATAGTAATACGCCTACAAGGATGTTATATCCCTAATTTACATTATTAGCCATTTATCCAATCTCCTTTGTGGGATCAAGCACCTCCAATTTGCCTAGTTCTACTCAATCATTTCATGAGTGTTACAAAGACTTTTTGTTGTTGTTGAGTACCATGGAGTCGGTTCCGACTCATAGTGACCCTGCACAGGGTTTCTGAGGCTGTAAATCTTTACGGGAGCAGAACGTCTCCTCTTTCTGCTATGGAACTGCTGGTAGTTTCGAACTGCCGACCTTGAGGTTAGCAGCCCAATTCGTAACCGCTACACTACCAGAGCTCCTTTACAAAGACTAGTGAGAGAAAATTGAGACTTTCTGCTTGCGTAAAGATTTTTCATTAGAACAGCCTTGGAAAACGTATACAGGGTCACTATAAGTTGAAACTGACTCCACAGCACTCAGCCACCACCACCACCACAAAGACTATAGCTAGAAATGGCCATTTCAAGTAATTCGCTCTACCACAGGTGGCCAAGTACCTGTCTTCCAGATTTCATGCTGCAGAGGAGTGAATACTACCAGTGCTGTGTCTTTTTATTTATTTATTTTTTTGGAAACGTCTCAATTTGTATTCCATCAATTCCTGGAGCCTTGTTTTTCACCAATCTCTTCCATTCAGTTTGAACTTTTTCCTTCAATCATATGAGAGTAAGTCCAAAAGTATTGCTGCTATGGTTTTAGTTTATTCATGCTTGGGTTTATGCCAAACAATGTATTTAAATGACTGCAGACAAGTTCTCTTTCTAGTACACTCAGTCTTGTTAGTGTGACTTCAATAGAAAAGAACACTTTCTGTGTCGTGAAGGAAAAGAAGATTTTGAAGTCAGGGCTAATATCAAATTTTTAATAGAACTCAAATGGACATCTTCCCAAATCAGTGGAACTTTGCAATAACTATACCGGATGCTGCCCAACAACAGTTTTTAAATGGCTCAAGAACTTTAAGAAGGGTCCTGAAGACCTCAAAGTTGTCAGTTAAGAATTTATGGTGACCATGTTTTGGAATTCCAAACAGGTAATCTTTATAGATTTTCATGAAAAGCAAAGGTTGATAATGGGGGGGGGGGTTTATTAGGAAGAAAAATTAAGAAAAATGAATACTGACTGCATTTGTGAGAAAAAGGTCAGGAAAGTTGCACTGAGGAATTTTTTTCTATCACGACAACGCTCCTGCTCATTCTTAAAGTGTAGTGAGGGCTGCCGTAGAAGAATATTTTTTGGGAAACCTTAACCCATCCACCCTACAGCCCTGATCTTGCCCTTTCATACTTCATTTTGCTCCCTAAAATCAAAGAACATTTTGAATTAACACAATTTGAATTCCCTGAGGATGCCTAAACCTCCATTTTAACATTAAGTCAGAGAGTATAGAATTCATCATGAAGGCTTAGAAATTTGGAAACCCCACCTTTAGAAGTATGTAGACCTAGATGGAGGATACATCATAAAACAATAGCTTAACATTTTTATATTTTTGCTTTACAACAGTTTCTATAATTTCATAGCAGTATTTTTTGGCTTACACTAACTAGTATGCTACATCCTGAAGTAGTTGAATGTTTACCAAGTCTTTTTAGTGCAGTGACTCTATTCCTTCCATCTTTGCTTAATGCTTCCTGTGATGTTCAATATCTTGCCCATAGAATTCCTTAGTATTGAAACTCAAAACTTAAAGTTTTCCTCAGCTTGACAAATGCCAAGCATTTTCTTTCCTCTGGTTTTCTAACTCTGGGTGTTTGAACATTTCTTAATATTACTTCTTGTTCTCAAACCATCCTCTTAAATCTTCTGCTAGGCTGTTTTATATCATAATTTCTTCTGTATACTTTAGGTACGATACACGCAAGAGAAAGTTTCAGAATCTCTTCTGACATCCATTTTGGTCTTTTCTTTATTTTGTTTGTTTGTGTGTGTGTTTTATTATGACTCAAGTGAAAGTTTAAACTGATTTTCTATTGAACAAATTAATACACGTTTTTTAAACTTTTGTTGATTGCAATACCCATGATATAAGAGCATTCTTTCCACTTCCTCTGTGTTTACTGTTTCCATGTTTACTTCTTTCCTATCCCTTCCTGACTTCCAAGCTTTATTCATGGGCAATTGGTGTCCTTTTTATCTTATATGATTGATTTATCTAAGGAATGTATCTCCCAGATGTTACTGTTGATCTTTTCTTTGACTGAAAGTTGAGTCATTGAATGAGTTCAATTCTAAATCTGAAGGGTGTCTAAGGGTCAGACTTTCAGGGCTCCACCAGTCTCTGTAGGACCAGTAAATCTGCTCTTTTTATAATTTTGAGTTTTGTTCCAGATTTTTATCCCACTCAATCCAGGAACTCCTATTGTGATCCCTTCCAGAGTGGTCAGTAGTGGTATCTAAGCACCATCTAGTTCTTCTGATCTCAGGATCATGGAAGCTGCAGTTAATGAGGTCCATTAGCATGTGTTTTCCTTGCTATGTCTCTCAATCTGTGGAGGGCAGTAGTGGTGGCAGTAGTGGGTGTGTTCTGTGGAGTTGGTTCCAACTCATAGTGACCCTGTATAAGGTTTTGGATGCTGCAGATCTTTACAGGAGCAGAAAGCCTCATCTTTTTCCTCTAGAGTGGCTGATATATTCAAACTATTGACTTTGTAGTCAACAGTCCAACATGTAACCCACTACACTACCAACATTCCTGGAAGGTACCTAAATACAATCCTTTTGAATTTCTTGTCAAGTAGTTCCAATAACATTTCTTCCTCCAGAAGATTCCAAGACACTATTTTTGGTCATTTGTTTTAGGCATCTTGTCTTGCTTTGTTTTTTATGTGATTTGAAGTAATCTGTTGTCTCTGAGACACTAAGGTGTTATTGCATTAATTGCAGATTTTATGTTTGCTTGCTTCGCCCTGCTTTTTGTTTTGTTTAAATATATCTGGGGGATGAAGTGGGTGTGCTACTCTGATCAGTAGTTTGGCAGCATTGGGGTACTCATCAGTTGTCTCTGGGTGAATTTGGTAGCAGGTATGAGTGTGAACCTAAGTCTCTGATCAAGGGCAGGCTGGGTGGGTTTCAGCCAACATCTGCTGTCAATCCAGTGGTGGTGGAGCGAATGGTGACACTGAGAGTGGGTGGTGTGGTAGGTATAGTTGAGTAGGGTCACTGGCTCTTGACTGCTGGGGGGAAAAATAGAAGAAAGAATACAGGGGAAAAGAGGAAAAAGAAAAGAGAAGTTTGGGGCAGATGGTCGATATGTCTGTTCTCTGATCACCAATGTGGGTACTGATGCAGTCCTGGGCAAGCAGGATCTGCTAACTGCTTCCTGCTCTGATTGGAATACTACCTGCAATAATTCAGAACTACTGTGCTGCACCAGTTGACAGTTTAACTTCCAAATGCTTCCTTGCTCTCTGTTTCAATCTATTCTTTTCATTGGTGTTTGATCTGCTTCTTTACCTTTCCTTTGATACTCTGAATTATAGGATTTTTATCCATACCTGTTTCACTTAGTTTCTCGAGTCTTGCTAGCCTATGTAGCTATTTTGAATATTCCTCCTCGTCTTTTCTTTCTTTCCTGTATTTTAAATGATCTTTTGCTTTCTTCATGTATGATGTCATTGGTTTCATCCCACAACTAATCTAATCTCCTGTCACTAGTCATTAGTGTTCTTGAGATGGTCTCTACATTCAGGTAGGGTATACTCAAGGTCATACTTAGTCTCTCACAGACTTGTTTGAATTATTTTCTGCTTCAGTTGGGACTTTCACATGAGCAATTGATGTTCTCTTCCACAGTCGGCCCCTGGCTTTATTTTAGCTGATGATATTAAGCTTCTCCATTGCCTCTTTATTCAGATGTAGTCTATTTGATTCGTGTGTATTCTATCTTGTGTATTCTACCATCTATATGTATAGTCACCATATATATATATATATATGTATAAAGGGTATTTGCAATAAATAAATCAGTAATTGGCCTTATAAAATTCTATCATTCAAAAAAATACTAGTACTTTTTACTAATAAGAAAGATTTCACTAATCAGTAAATGTAGCAGACATGTTAAATATACTATGTGTCTCTTTTTCTTTAAGCAAATACTATTTCCTGAATTAAAAGTTTAGATTACACTAAAATGATGTTGTGAGTCCTGCTGTGGTACTGTAGGATTAGCACTGGACTGCTAACTGCAAGATTGGTGTTTCAAACCCGTTAGCTGCTCCTTGGAAACCCTATTCAGGGTCTCTATGAGTTGGAACCAATTTGATGGCACTTAACATCAACAACAAAATGATGCTGCAGTGATTATATGCTTTATAAAGCTTCCAAACTACTTCCACTTCCCTCTTTGACACCTTCAATTCTAGTGTTGATCAGAGTCCCCTCTTATGCCAAATCAAAGATTCCCAAATCATAAGCACTGCTCCTGAGACATTGACCTTCATGTCTAATTGCTCAATGAACAAATATTTTTAAGGATCTATTAATCTCAATTCCTATGAAATATCTCCATGAGATGATTTTCCAATAACTCAAAACCACATATATAAAACATAATTAATCATCAGGTCCTTCTCAAATCTACCCTTTAAATGTATTCACTATATCAGTTAGAGTTAACATATTTCACTTGCTGTAAAACCCTTGCTTTATTCACTGCTTAGATTTCTTTCTCTTCCGTTAAAATATGGTCGCAAGTGCTATTTAGTTTCCTCTTAGATCCTCAAATCCATCTCTTCTGCTGATTCCACTTTCAGAGCCTTATTTCACATTCTTGTTGTCTATAGTATAATAAACTCAAAGCAGGTTTACTTTTATCCACCCAAGGCCCTATGCTAATCCATCCTTCTAAGCCAAACTATATATTATAAAAACTGGTCTAATGCCACCGTGTGTTTGAAAATTTCAAGCAGGATGCTTTTTCTTGGTTGGCGATTGAGGGTGGTTCCATTCCATGCTCTGCTGTTTACTCAAAAGAAACTGACCAAGAAAAGTTCAAAAGTCAACTATTAGCTGGAAAATTAATACTTTCAGTTTTCTAGAATTCTCAAGGGCCAGTGTTAGAACACTATGAGAAAAAAGGTTCAACAATCAACAAGTGCTCATTACAGTGAGATGCTCACTAAAGAGCTGAAGCCTAAACTTCATATTAAATGCAGATGACTGGCTATCCAAGGGCATTGTGATCTTGTATGACAATGCATGTCCACACCTCTTTGCTAATACTGTTGACACTCTGCAAAAACTTCTTTTTGAGGTGTTAAGGCATCCTCCCTATAGTTCTGATCTGTTCCATCAGACTTTTACCTGTTTGGTCCCCTGAAAGCAGCCCTTCAAGGATGAAGATTCATGTATGATGAAGAAGTGAAGACAGCAGTACATTTATGGCTCACAGCTCAGCCTAAAACATTTTTTAACAAGGGAATATGAAAGTTTGTTGCCAAGTGGACAAACTGTATTGAAAAGCAAGGAGATAATATATCAAAAATGATGTATGTGTCTTTTCTAAAAGTTGATTAAAATAAATTCTACAACCAGAATGTGGATAATTTTTGACTTACCTTCATGTATTGAGTCTTTCATTGGGCAAGTCTGCTGCAAAAGACCTCTTCAAAATATTAAAGAGCCACGATGGTACATTGAGGACTAAGTTACACCTGACCCAAGTCATAGTATTTTTAATTACTTCATATGCATGTGACAGCTGAATAAGGACAATAAATAAGGAAATTGAGAGAAAATGATGCATTTGAATCAGTGTTGGTGAAGAATACTAAATATACCATGGATTGCCAAAAGAAGGAATAAATCAGTCTTGGTAGAAATACAATTGGGTGGCAAAACTTTAGCTCATATACTTCGGGCATTTTATCAGGAGGGATAAGTATATCATGCTTGGCAAAGTAAAAAGGTCAGCAAGAAAAGAGAAAGACCCCCAATGAGACGGACTGACACAGTGACTGCAATGCTGGATTCAAAACACAGTAACACTCATGAGGATGGTGCAGGACTAGGTAATATTTTGTTCTGTTTATGTGGGGTCACTATGAGTCAGAACCAGCTTAATGGCACCTACCAATAACAACAACAATGTTGGGTCTAAACTTTGAATCCACATTTCCACTACAAAAGAGTTACAACTCTCCGGAGGCACTCTATTTCTATTCAATGCACTTTCTTTCTTTCTTTTTCTTTAAGTTGTTATTGTTAAGTGCTATAGCATCATTTCTGAATCATAGCTACCCTGTATAGGGTTTCTGAGAAGTGGCTGGTGAGTTTGAACTGCCAACTTTGTGCTTCAAACAGACCTTATGGTCCAGTGTGTATCCTATATGTAAAGTATGATTATAGAACAGTTGTCTTGAAATTGGAGATTGGAATCACTTCATCATAGATATAAAGAATTGTTTCAGAATATTATTTCTTTCCTTTCCTTTCCTATTTCTAGGCAATTATATTATTGTAAATAAATCACACATAACTCTCCTATCAGCATTAATGTTTGGCAAGGACATTTACAATATTTCTTCTTTAATCTTAAGAAGTACATACCTGCCAAATTTTATTTTGCTTCATGAAAAATAATAAATACTACATTTCATATGTCAGCATTTCGGTGTCCAGGAAAGGAGGGAACATTCATTGTTTTTCTAAATGGGAGAAGTATAAATTTCAGAGAAGTAAAGAGATTTTTTAAAAATAAGCAAATCTGTTACTGGAACTGTACTAGACATTGGGATATTGATTATGATGATATATGAAAAGTTGTGAATGTTTTAAACTGGGATTTTGAAAAGAACAATGTATATAAATAAGTGTTTTGCTTTTAAAAAATTTACTGTTCAAAACAAGATATAAGCTGTGTTGAGAAATTTGTCAAAATTAAATTTCTATCTCTACCCTCCTGCTAAGGATAGTAACACAGCTGCCATGAATCCTAAATTTGAATACATAACTTGCATAAGTGGGACATGGAATGCCATTTCTCAAATAGAATATGGGGTCCTCTTGACATATTTTAAAGACATGAGTTTTCTTAGTTTCTTATTACATTTTACCAACCATTCTTGTGGTGATGCTTAAATGGAAGGCATTTTCATAGTGCAGATAGGTTATGAGATAGGTATACTCATATAATAATTTTGTTCTTTTATGATGGTAGATGAAAAAGTGCTGTTGCCAAATCATAGAAATCTTTATTAAGCAAAAATATCTAAATGTCAAGTTATTGTTTCTTGACATATTCTCTATTCAGGTCTCTATACTTCTGAAAAGGAGCCCTGGTAGAGTAGTGGTTACGAATTGGGCTACAAACCTTAAAGTCAGCAGTTCGAGACTACCATCTGCTCCGTGGGAGAAAGATAAGGCTTTCTGCTCCCATAAAGATTTACAGCCTCGAAAACCCTGTACAGGGTCGCTATGGGTCAGAACCAACTCAATGGCACTTAACAACAACATACTTCTGAAAGCAATGTGTTCATTGCTCTAACTCTTCCATGAAAAATTTGGTGCTCTTTGACTTACACCGTGTCAGAACAGCAGTTTTGACAGCTTCAAGGGGCTCAAATCATGTTCCTTTTCAATGTTCTTTGAGATTGGGAACTAAAAGAAGTCTTAATGGGAAAGATCACAGTGGTGAATTGAATAGAGTAAGGTTTCTTTAAAAAATGTCTCATAGGACAACCCTTACTATCCTTGAGGAATATGAGTGTACATTGTTCTAATGGGAAAAAAAATCTCAACACAACTTTCCTGTGCCTTTTCTCACCAATGTAGTTATCCTAATAAGTCCTAATAATTGACCTGTGTCCTTTGAGAAAAATCTATCAAGATTACCTCTTTGAAATTTCAGAAAACAGTTGGCATAACCTCCTGGTTTGCCCTCTCTGCTTTGAATTTAGCTGGCCAGCACATCCCCTTGGAAGTCACCATTTTTATTGGGCCTCCTTTTTTTTAAGGTTCCTTGTGCCTGACCCAAGCCATGGTATTTTCAATAACCTCATATGCATGAGAAAGCTACACAGTGAATAAGAAAGACCGTAGAAGAATTGATGCTTTTGAGGTATGGTGTTGGAGGAGAATATTGAAAGTACCATGGGCTGCCAAAAATCCAACAGATCTGTGTTGGAAGAAGTGTAGCCAGAGTGCTCCTTGGAGGACAGGATTGCCAAACTTCGTCTCTCATACTTTGGACATATTGTCAGGAGGG
>NW_006408537.1:26018113-26025322 GCF_000296735.1 Chrysochloris asiatica
GCGTCGAGTCGGTTCCGACTCATAGCGACCCTGTACAGGGTTTCCGAGGGTGTAAATCCTTACAGGAGTAGAAAGCCTCATCTTTCTCCCGCAGAGCGGCTGGTAGTTTCGAACCGTTGACCTTAAGGTTCGCAGCCCGATTTGTAACCACTACGCTACCAGAGCTCCTTGTATAGGTACAGTTTAATAGGAGGGAATAACAATACTAATTAGCTACATATAGGTTATCTGATCAAATATAAAAACCATTCCTTAATGGGAACTAGGTTTCTCATGATCAGAGAAGGGAGGTACAAATATAGAAAGGGAGAAAACTTGGATAGTACAATATTGAAACTGGAAATATCAGTGTGAGCTTATGCTTTTCAACAAATTTATCCAGAAATAAATGGAGATGTCAATATGTATGCATGCTTTTTTGTCTGTGTTAAGTGACTTGACATTTGTATCTTTGGTTAAGTATTATTCTCCCTTAAAAGAAGTGAGAGTTATTTGAAGAATAGGCTAAATGCAAGATTGGGCAAGGAAAGTACAATGTGAGCCTAGAACATCTTGTAATGTCATAAAGTAAGAAAATGCTCAAACAATGATGAGGACATGTCAAAAGCAACCAACTGAAAGAGGGTTCCCCTGGCCAAATATGGGACATTTGAACATCAAAATAAATAATAATAGTAACAAATTATAATAGCAAATTAAGAATCTATGAGTTCACATTCATATTAATAAACGAAAAGTTTATTATATAATCTCAAACTGCATTCTCACTAAATATGTATTGATTTTGAAAAACAAATAGTAACTTTTCAGTGAGAATGCTGTAGACTCTACTTAAAATCAGCAATGAACATTAACTTACAGAATAATAGGGAAAATCAAATGATGTACTGGCTGGTAAGATATACAATGAGGAGAATACAATATTACTTTTAAAGTATTCCTGTAAGAGATAAAATACATATCCTGAATCTAACTATAAGGAAACACAAGAGTCAAGCATACCAACCATTATGAAGATGAAGTAAGACTGGTTAACACTTCCTTCTGTTGTACATAAAGTCATCATGAGTTTGAGCCAACTCAATAGGAACTAATTTCACCAGTTGCAAACATACTGTATGCAACTGAATTGCAATTAATGTTAAGGATTTTGGAGGAAATTTTTTCTTCAGAACAGAAACAACCTTACAACCTATGTTCATTTCTCACTAATCTTTTTTCTCCTTAGGCTCCAATTTGCAGATCTATTGTGAAACTTCTATCTCCATCTAGGGAAATTTTCTCCTAGAATATTCTCATTATTATCCAGAAAATTTCTCTTCCCCTGTTTCATACTTTGTCTCTCTTAAATAAATCCATATATATATAATTTATAAGAGGGCCATTAGTATGTGTTTCTAAGCAAAAGAGCTCTCCACCACTCTTGATGGAAGGATGACGCTATTTGAACAGAGTAAGCTATTATCTCCCTCATTTTAGATAATTGACTTCTGTCAACAATGCTTAAAAGTACATTTAATGTCAGATTAAGTGCAGTGCACAATTGACTCACTGAGTACTATTTAGACTGAAACCTTCAAGTCTTTCACAAGAATTGCTTTTCAATTGCACCTCTCTCATACTGCACTTGTTCAGTTGGAATTTTGACCAAAGTATAGAACATTCATCTCTGTTAAGTTTCATCTTACTATATTTGGCTCATGACTTCAGCCTGTCAAGATCTTTTTGCATCTTGATTCTGGCATGCAATATAGTCATTATCTCTGCCAGCTTCATGTCAAATGCAATTAGCTTAAGTATGTTCTCTATCCTTGCATAAGCCACCAAAAATGACTAATAAGCATGTGCTGTTTTGTTACAGGATTCCAAGTGCTAAAAAGAAGACATAAAAACCAAATGAGTGATCTAAGGACAAACATATTCAAATTGGAAGTGAAGGTCTCATGTTTGGGCATGAACCTCCATTTCTCTTTAGAATTCCTCTACTACTTATTTTGAGCTCTAGGCTGTTGTGGTGAGAGAATGAGTCTTGAAAAGGGTTTGTTGTTGTTTTTAGAAGTCCTGGTGTGACACTGTTGGTTATTGTGCTGGACTGCAAAGTCCACTTGAACCGGGTGGCCTGCAGTTCAGGTTCACCAGCTGCTCCTTGGAAACCCTATAGAGGGTCATATGGGTCAGAATTCAACTCCAAGGCACTTACCTAAAAAAGGGTGTTGTTATAAAGTGCCGTTGAGTCAGTTCCGACCCATAACAACCCTGTATAGGGTTTCCAAAGAGCAGCTGGTGAGCTTGAACCGCCAACCTCGCAGTTCAAATAGCTTTGCAATCTGATGCATTAACCCACAGCACTTCAAAAATGTTATAATGTGTTATAACATGTCAAGACACTAAGGCAATTGAAAGGCAAAATCACATGTTTTAAGCACATTCACTCTCAGGGTCTTGCAAGAACAGGATGACATCTTTAAATTTTGCATTCTAGGTTTCTCATTTGCTTCGCCCTTACCCATCCCCTATACTTTGGAAAAGAGTTTAACTTATAGATGGTGTATTCATTAAAGATTTCTCCTGAAATTATCATATCACCACCTTCTTCATTGCTGGCAGAAAACCACAGTTAAGAATCCTGGCGCTCTTCAAGCCAAGTTTAAGTTTGTTTTCAATTCATTTATCTAGTGACCAATATCACAACTACTTAGGAGAATTCCAAGCATCAGGAATGATAAGTAACTGACTTAACCCATCTTTTGGTTAAGGACATAAACCGACAAGATCGTATTTGTTCATCTCAATACATTTTGGAACCCTGTATACCAACTACTACATTTTTTCCTCCTTCTCAGCCTTCCCCATTTCCTTGCACCTTGGTCCATGAATACACTTCAACTCCAAAAACAATTCTCACTTAGCACATTTTTAGGGATCTGTATTGCTTCTCGGGCTGCAAACCGCAAGGTCAGTAGTTCGAAACTACCAGCGGTTCCGCGGGAGAAAGATGAGGCGTTCTGCTCCCATAAAGATTTACAGCCTCGGAAACCCTGTGCAGGGTCACTATGAATCGGAGCCGACTCCACGGCACTTAACAACAACAACAATTGCTTCTCTGCATCTACTCCAGGACTAATGCCTCAGTGATTATGTAGCCTCAAACTACAGGGCTTTCCGCCCCCTCCCCCTCTTCCCTAGGCTCAGGCCCATCACTATTTCACCAGCTGCTGAAGACCTATGGATATTAAATTCTCTGTCAAAATATTATATGTTGCTTAGTCCATGCTGCTTTTATATAACTGTTTTCCTGGTTTTATATACACTTCAAATTCTTTGCTTTTTTAAATAGTAGGTATTCTATTTTTCTCTGATGAGAGGATGAACTAATGAGGATGACCAGTAGGCAATAGATGTCCAAAACTCATAATTAAATTAACTTATCTGGTAACCTACATTTCAGTGTAGAGACTCTTGGGAGCCAAGCATTATGGCAGCCGTGATAGCTGGTATCTTCAAAATTGCTCCTCACCAGCTATGAACATTGCTTTACTTAAGCACTCTAGTTAGTCAAATCATAATTAACAAGTTCAAAATCTAATGAATAAAGAGAAGTCAGAGAAACAGAATGATACTTTTTTTTTTCACAAATACTATACCTAACACACATATTTTAAATGGAAGTTACTCCCTTAACAAGCCAAGTTCTTTGCCAATCTTTTCATTGTTCAGGAACAACTAGCTAGTAGAATCTCATTTAGCTATGTAGATTATTATATTAGCATTCTCAATTGAATAACTAGATTGAAAATTAATGTTTATATTCTTGTATTTAACACATATTCCCTTGTTGTGTTTTCATAATTTTCACAAGTTGCTCTTTCAGCAACTATCTTTTAAGACATCACTAGACATTACAAGAGGCATGGGGAATAGAGCAGTGAAACATTTATAAACCTCACCTTGATGAAGTTTACAAATTAGAGACACAGATAGAATTAAACTATACTTAAGGAAACATTTATTTAAAGATGTATTTTCTCTCCTCCACAGTAAAAGACACTCATTGAAATGATATGAATCCAGTATTTAGAAAAATAGGAGGAGAGAGAACATAAAAAGATGAGAAATACTACAAAGATTTATGGAATGCATAAAGGAAGTGGAGGTATGTTAAATGCAAAATTAAGTTAGAGGAAATATCTAGCCTAGAATAAACAAAGATGCTTATAGTTTGATGCTGTTAAATTCTGTTAAGTCAGTTCTGACCCATAGTGACCCTGTATAAGGTTTCCAAGGAGCAGATGGTGAGCTTGAACCATCAACCTTGCAGTTCAAACCAACCTTGCTGTCAAGAACCTAACCCATGGTGCCATGCCAGGACTCTTTATGGTTTATAGTTCAACTTCACCTAAAATGTAAACTTTAAGAGATGCTTGGGACTCAGATATCATAGAGTACACTGATATTCTTGGAGGCCAGGATGGCTAAACTTCGTCTCTCATACTTTGGACATATTGTCTGGAGGAAACAGTCGCTGGAGAAGGATGTCATGCTGGGTAAGGTGGAGGGTCAGAGAAAAAGAGGAAGACCCCTAACAAGATGGATTGGCCAGGTGGCACCATTGATGGACTCAAGTGTGGCAGCGGTAGTGAGGTTGGCCCAGGAGCAGACATTGTTTCGTTCTGCTGTGCATAGGGTCGCTATGAGTCGGTTCCGACTTGATGGCACCTGACAGCAACAACAACAACAACACTGAGAACAAAGTTAGGTGGGAAGCTAAACTCAGGAGGGACAACATAATTTATGTATTTGGAACAATTGACTACCCTCTACATGTACATCTCGCCAACCATCAAAGGCAGCACATTCAAAAGGAGGCTCTGTCTACCAGGCAATGAATGGAGAGTACTTCCCTAAGAAAGTTAGTATCCCTAGAGAAGATACTTTACTTAGGATTCTCTCAGTACACTAAGGAGCCTTGGTGGTACAATGGTTAAGTACGAGGTTAAATGAATGGTCGGTGGTTTAAACCCACTAGTCACTCTATGAGAGAAAAGACCCGAAAGTCTGCTCCAGAAAAGAAAACCCTATGGGCCTAGGAAACCCTATGGGATCGTTTTACTCAAGAATAGATTTGATTCATTAGACACTAATGAGTGAAGACCAGAAGAGTTGTGGGATAACTTCAAGATAATACATGAAGAATGCAAAAGGCTATTTAAAAGACAGGAAAGAAAGAAAGATCAAAATGGATGTAAGATGTAACTCTGGTATGGTCCATTGAGTGTATAGAATATAAAGTGAATGGAAAAATTGAGGAAGGAAAACAGAAGAACAGAAAACTTCAAAGGCAGCTCAGAATGTACAAAGACCTGGAGTTAGAAAATCAAATGGGAAGAACATTTCTTGAGCTGAAAGAACTGAAAGAAAAAGAAAAAAAAATCAAGCCTCAAGTTGAAGAATTCTACAGGAAAAGTATTGAATGACACAGAAAGCATCAAGAGAAGATGGAAATTATACAGTCACTGAACCAAAAAGAAATGGTAGACGCTCAAAGATTTCAAGAAGTAGAATATAATTAAGAACAGGTGATACTGAAGAAAGAAGGCCATGCTGCAATGAAGGCATTGGCAAGACACAAGGCTCTAGGAATTGGAATTGATGTAATAAAAAATTGAAATCTTGCATCAAACTAATGAAACACCAGAGGTTCTTGTTTATCTATGCCAAGAACTTTGAAACCCAGCTACCTGTAGAATTCATTGTAAGAGATCCACATTTGTGCCCATTCTAAAGAGAGGTTAAAAAAAAAAAAAAAAGGAAGTTCAAATCATTGAATAATATCATTAATATCACATGAAGTAAAGTTTGCTGAAGATAATTTAAAAACAGCTGCAGTAGTACAACAGGGAAATGCCAGAAATTTAAGCTAGATTCAGTAGAGGAAATGGAACTAGGGAATCTCATTGCTAATGCTAATGCTGACATCAGAGAATATCAGAAAGATTTTTACATGTACTATATTGACTATGCAAAGGCATTCAACTGTATGGATCATAATAAACTATGGATAACATTGCAAAGACTGGGCTTTCCAGAACACTTCATTGTGCCAATGAGGAAACTGTATTTAGACCAAAAGGCAGTCATTAGAACAGAGATATTGAATGGTTTAAAATAAGGAACGTTGTCCACCAGGGTTGTATTCTTTCACCCTATTTATTCCATCTGTATGCTGAGAAAATAATCTGAGAAGTTGAATTATACGAATAAGAATGCAGTACCAGGATTAGAGGAAGACTCATTATCAACCTGTGATATGCAGATGATACAACCTTGCTTGCTGAAAGAGAAGAGGACATAAAATATTTACTGATGAAAATCAAAGACTATAACCTCAGATAAATTGCACCTCAATGTAAAGAAAACAACAGTCCTCACGAATGGACCAATAAATAACATAATAAATGGAGAAAAGATTGAAGTTGTCACAGACTTCATTTTACTCGAATCCACACTGACACTCATAGAAACAGCACTCAAGAACTCAAACCACATAATGCATTAGGCAAATCTGTTGGCAAAAGACGTCTATGAAGTGTTAACAGCAAAGAGGTCAATTTGAGGACTAAGGTGTGCTTGCCTCAAGCCGTCATATTTTCAAATGTCTCATAAGCTTGTGAAAGTTCAGCTATGAATAAGGAAGACCTTAGAAGAACCCGTGAATTTGAACTATGATGTTGGAGAAGAATATTAAACAATCATGGACTGCCAGAAGAACAAATAGATATGCGCTGGGAAAAGTACATCCAGAATGCTCCTTAGAAGCCAGGATGGTGAGACTTCATCTCTCATACTTCAGCTATGTTATCAGGAAGAATCACTACCTGGAGAAGGACATGATGCTTGGTAAAGTGTTGTTGTTAAGTGTGTTGCTATTGTTAAGTGCCATCGAGTTGATTCTGACCCACTGTGACCTTATATAGGGTTTCCAAGGAGCAGTTGGTGAATTTGCACCGCCAACCTCGTGCTTCAAACCAACTTTGCAGTCCAGTGCATTAACCTACACTGCCATACCAGGACTGCATTGTTAAGTGTTTATTGTTGTTAGGTGCCATTGAGTCAGTACTGACCCATAGCGACCTTATGCACAGCAGAACAAAACACTGCCTGATCCTGGGCCAACCTCACTACTGTTGCCACGCTTGAGTCCATCCATAG
>NW_006408537.1:26026182-26063386 GCF_000296735.1 Chrysochloris asiatica
TTATTTTCCAACTACTGATCCTTTCTCTTTATTCCAATCACCAGTAATGATTAATATAGCTTGATTGCATGTTTGATCACTTTCAGATTGAAGAAGCTGGTACACTTCTATTTCCTCCTCACTGACATTAGTCGTTGGTGCATATATTTTGAATAATAGTGGTATTAACTGGTGGTGCTCCCCTGAAATAGAGAGTTGTTGTTATCGATAAATGCCATTGAGTCTGTTCTGACTTACTGCGACCCTGTAAAGGGTTTCCAAGGAGAGGCTTGTGAGTTTGAACCACTGACCTGTGGTTGTGATGTGTGAGCCCATTGTTGCTGCCACTATGCCAATCCATCTTGTTGGGGGACTTCCTGTTTTTCACTGACCTTCCACTTTAAAAAGAATGATGTCCTTCTGCAATGACTGGTCCTTCCTGATAATATGTCTGAAATATGAGTGATAAAGTTTGGCATCCTGTCTTCTAAGGAACATTCTGTCTGTACTTCTTTCAGTGCAGCTTTGTTTGTTCTTTTGGTGGTCTATGGTACTTTTTAATATTCTTCTCCATCACCATGACTCAAATGCATCAATTCTTCTACCATCTTCTTTGTTCATTGTCCAACTTTCACAAACATATGAGGTTATTTAAAATACCATGGCTTGAGTCAGGCATACCTTAGTCCTCAAATTATGTATTTGTTTGTCAACACTTTGAAGAGGTCTTGTGCAGCAGATTTGCCTAATGCAATATGTCATTTGATTTCTTGACAGCTGCTTCCTGCATATCGCAAGTTCTTAATGAGTCTTCCTCCAACTCTGATGTCATGTTTTTCTTCATATAATCCAACTTCTTGAATTATTTGTTCAGCATACAGATTGACTAAGTATGGTGAAAGAGTGCAACCTTAGCACACATCTTTTCTAACTGAAAACCTTTCCGTGTTCTCTTGTTCTATTTGAATAATTGCCTCTTGGTCTTTATATAGGTTCTTCATGAGCACAATCGAATTTTCCTGAACATTCATTCTCCACAGTGTTGTCCATAGCTTTTCATGATCCACAAAATCAAATGCTTTTGCATAGTCAACAAAGCACAAGTATTCTCTCTGGTATTCTTTGCTTTCAGCAGTGATGTTCCTCATTCCATGTCCTCTTCTAAGTCTAGTCTGAAATTCTGGCAGTTCCCTGTCAATGTACATTTTCAGCTGTTTTTATTTATTTATATCAAAATTTTACTTACATGCGATAAATTATATTGCTTGATAATTTCAGCATTTTGTTGGGTCACCTCTCTTTGGAATAGGCATAAATATGTATCTCTTCCAAGCAGTTGGCCTGGTAGCTGTCTTTCAAATTTTGTGGCATAGATAAGTGACTGCCTCCAGTACCACATCAGTTTGCTGAAAGATATCAACTAGTATTCCACCAATTCCTGGTGCCTGGTTCTTTGTCAAAAACTTCAGGGTACCTTGGACTTCTTCCTTCAGTATCATTGGCTCTTGATCATATGCCACCTCTTGAAATGGTTGAACATCCACCATTTCTTTTTAGTTCAGTGACTATGTATTCCTTCCACCTTCTTTTGATACTTTCTATTTCATTCAATATTTTGCCCAAAGAATACTTCAATATTACAAGCCAAGGTTTGAATGTTTTCTTCAGTTTCCTCAGCTTGAAAAATGCTGAGCGTGTTCTCCCTTTTGGTTTTCTAACTCCAGATCCTTGTAGATTTCGTTATAGTATATGATGTTGTCTTCTCAAGCAGCCCTTTGAAATCTTCTATTCACCTCTGTTATCTCCTCATTGCTTCCATTTTCTTTGGCATCTCTATGGTGGAGAGCAAGTTTTAGAGTCTCTCCTGGCATCCATTTTGGTCTTTTCTTTCTTTCTTGTCTTCTTCTTTTTCTTTTATATCCAAAATTTTTATATTTAGAATTAACCAGCTGGACTCCATTTAGATGATCCCATTTCATTGGCAACATCCAAAGCATCATAGTCAGGAGTCAGTCAAACATATGCCTTCATTTCTCTGTCAGGCCTGATTAAGGTGTTGACCTTGTCTACATCCACAAATTTGAATAATAGTTGTATATACTGGTCTTCCTATCCTATCACAATCAGCATTTGTACTTCAAGATAGATCTGGAAATGTTATTTTTGATGATGAATGTGAATTTGTCATTCCCGCCATAGTAAATCATATGATTGTCCAATTTCAAATGGCCAGTATCAGTCCATTTCAGGTCATGAATACCTAATATATTCATCTTTATGCATTTTATTTCATTTTGACTAGTTCCAATTTTCGTAGATTCATACTTCATACATTCTATGTTCCAACTACTAGTAGAAGTTTGTAGCTATTTACTATCATTTAGAGTTGTGCCTCATGAGCAAATAAGGCCCTGAAAATTTTACTCTATTCATGTCATCATGGTCAACTCTACTTGAGGAGGCAGCTCTACCCCAGTAGTATTTTGAGTGCCTTCCAAACTGAGGGACTCACCTTCTAGTGCTATATCTGACAATGTTTCACAGCTATTCATAAGGTTTTCAGTGGCTAAATATTCAGAAGCACTCTGTTTCTCCTTCCTAGTCCTTCTTGTCTGGAAGTTCTGCTAAAACTGTCCACCATGGGTGACCCACTGGTACTTGAAACACTAGTGGAATAACTTCCAGTGTCATAGCAATAGGAAAACAACCACAGTATAACAAACTGACAATTGGTAAGCTGCTAGAGTTGTTGTTGTTAAGTGCTATTGAGTCCATTTTGACTCACAGAGACCCTGAGTAGGGTTTCAAAGGACTACCTGTTGGGTTTGAATCACCAAACTCATGGTTAGCAATCCAGTGCTTATCCTATAGTGGTCCCCAAAATGCAAACCTTCCCTTTTGCTCTTTCTCAAAATCATTTCAATTGTGTGGATCATGTCAAGCTATGGACAACATTGCAAAGTATGAGTATTCCAGAACACTTAATTGTACTCATGAGGAATCTGTACCTGGTCCAAGAAGCAGTTGTTTGAACAGAACATGGGAACACTGAATGGTTTAAAATTCAGAAAGGTGTACGACAAGGTTGTATTATTTCACCATACTTATTCAACCTGTATGCTGAGCAAATAAAATGAGAAGATGGGTTCTATGAAGAAAAACATGGCATCAGAATGGCAGGAAGACTCATTAACAACCTACGATATGCAGATGATACAACCTTGCTTGCTGAAAGTGAAGAGGACTTTAAACATTATTTGATGAAGATCAAAGAGCACAGCCTTCGATATGTATCAAGAAAACAAAAATTCTCACCACTGGAACAATAAACAACATTCTTATCAATGGAGAACAGATTGAAGTTGTCAAGGACTTCATTCTTTTTGGATCAACTATCAACACTCATGGAAGCAGCAGTCAAGAAATCAAACAAGGCATTGCATTAGGCAAATCTGCTGCACAGGAATTTTTAAAGTGTTGAAGAGCAAAGATGTCAGCTTGAGGACTAAGGTGTGCCTGACCCAAGCCATGGTATTTTCAATAACCTCATATGCATGCCAAAGCTGAACAGTGAATAAGGAAGACCATAGAAGAATTGATGTCTTTGAATTATGGTGTTGGAGGAGAATACTAAACGTGCCATGGGATGCCAAAAGAACCACTAGATCAGTTTTGAAAGATGTGCAGCCAGAGTGCTCCTTAGAGGCCAAGATGGACAAACTTCGTCTCTCATACTTTCGACATATTGTCAGGAGGGAACAGTCTCTAGAGAAGGATATCATTATTGGTAAGATGGAGGGTCAGAGGAAGACCCCCAACCAGATGGATTGGCCAGGTGGCAGCATCGATGGACTCAAGTGTGGCAACAGTCGTGAGGTTGGCCTAGGATCGGACATTGTTTTGTTCTGCTGTGCATAGGGTCGCTATGAGTTAGTACCGACTCGATGGCACCTAACAACAACAACACAAAATCATTTAATGTTTTCCAATTGCCTTCAGTAAAAATTTCTTAACCTAATAGGCTTCGTGGTTGGATCCAATCTACTTCTTCAGTTAGGACTCCTAAATTTCTTCATTGGTTCCTAGAGTTTATATCTCTCCATTCATTGTTCTGTCTTGTCAGAAAGAACCTTCTTTTCCAGATAACTTCACCCAGCTATTCGTGCTCTTCCTTATTCAATCAGCTTAATTTTTTCCTCAAAGAATTCTTCCAGGATCTCTTAGGCTTGTAATTTTGTTTATGTTGGAGTTTTCTTCACTAGATCATAGAATCTTCATTGAAGGAAGTACATTTTTTTTTTCTAGTAGATTGAATGATAAGAAATTTCTGGGATTTGGCTAAAAATGGTTATATATTAACAATTTCATGTAACCTAACAACATATTCCAGCACATAACATAAAAACTAGCCAACATAATGAATGATGGTTATAATTTTTGAAAGAAAAATAGATTTTATTAGATATCAAGGAAAATCACTCTTGACATCTGGGCAAAAGTTTATCAGCACAATTTAGTAATAAAAAAAGTAATAGTGTCATTGTTAAATGATAAAAATGTTGTATTTTAAGGTAAGAAACTAAACTGACATTAACATTAAGTGAATAATGAATATTAATAACTCTAGGTATACTAGTATTTTGAAGCTCAATCACAAATTTCCTCTAACAATAGAAAGGAATCATTAGTTAGCATACAAAGCATGTTATGAATATGAAACAAAAATGCATGGCTGATCTTAACATATAAACCACAGAGTGTTTTTCTATATGATTTACACGAAGAGACTTTTTTCATATGGAAAAGAGGAATAGATATGCTATTGAATATTCTGTCTTCTGCCTCCCTGTGATTAATTTTCAGTCAACAGTATGTGGTCAAATCAAACACTTTTTCCAGTTATTCTTGGCTTACATGGATGTTTGAAAGAAGGCTACCTGCTGAATTGGGAATGAAAAACTATTGATCGAGCATAGTGAAATCAATTGAACCTTTTAGTTTTCAAATGTGCATGTTTATTTCCTAGTAACTTTCAAATGAGTTGACTGATTTTGTCTAAATTTGCTGCTCTTCAATTTTAAATTCAAAATCTAGGCCGATCTTAGGAGAAACTTTCTGGTAGCCAAGGTTTGTCTTCAGGTGAGATTAGAAAATTTGTTGAGTGAAATTACAAAGTGGATCCAATACATCCCAGATAAGCATACATAGTCATTGTCTCTATTTTCTGTTTGTATGATGTGCATTTCCTGCCTAATATGGGACCAGATCTATTTATTAAAATAAATTGAACTGAAAGGTAGGCAGTTCAAACCTACCAGTCACTCCTTTGAAACCATATACAAGTTGGAACCAACTTGACAACACTTACCAACAACGACTCTTAGAATAGGACATGTAGGCATTAATGAACAAGGCAGTGGTTGTGTGCTGTATAATTGGCTCTGACTCATAGTGAGCCTGCATAGAGTTTCCAAAGCTGTAAATCTTTACAGTAGCAGAAAACCATATTTTTCTCCTGCAGAGTGGCTGGCGGATTCTTATTGCTGACCTTACAGATAGAAATCCAAAGCATAACCCACAAGTCACCAGGGCTCCTTTAATAAACAAGAACAAGAGATAGAAAAAGGAAGTAGCGGGCTTTCTCAGCATCTCTATAATCATTCCAGGTTCCATCTCACTCTTTAGAAGATGGCTTTTATTAAGAGCATAGGCTCTGGAGATAAAACAATTTGTGCTTTTAGTTGTTTTTATTATTTGTAAACATTAGGGAAGCTACCCTTATCAATGGAGAAAAGATTGAAGTTGTCAAGGACTTCATTCTTCTTGGATCAACTATCAACACTAGCGGAAGTAGCAGTCAAGAGATCAGACGACGTATAGCACTGGGCAAATCTGCTGCACAGGAACTTTTTAAAGTATTGAAGAGCAGAGATGTCAGCTTGAGGACTAAGGTGTGCCTGACCCAGGCCATTGTGTTTTCAATAGCCTCCTATGAATGCAAAAGCTGGACAGTGAATAAGGAAGATCGTAGAAGAATTGATGCCTTTGAGTTGTGGTGTTGGAGGAGAATACTGAAAGTGCCACGGACTGCCAAAAGAACCAATAGATCTGTTTTGGAAGAAGTGCAGCCAGAGTGCTCCTTGGAGGCCAGGATGGCTAAGCTTCATCTCTCCTACTTTGGACATGTATTCCGGAGGAAACAATCGTTGGAGAAGGATGTCATGCTGGGTAGGGTGGAGGGTCAGAGAAAAAGAGGAAGACCTCCAACGAGATGGATCGGCCAGGTGGCATCATTGATGGACTCGGGGGTGGCAGCGGTGGTGAGGTTGGCCCAGGATCGAGCATTGTTTCGTTCTGCTGTGCATGGGGTCGCTATGAGTCGGTTCCGACTCGATGGCACCTGACAACAACAACAACAGCAACCCTTTCTGAGCTTCTATTTTGTCATTTGAAATATGAATTAATAATAATACCTATCTCATAAATTTGAGATTTATATTTTAAAACTACATACCATATTTACATGCAAATAACATATAGCTTCTCTTTGTTTGCCAACTGTGCTGTCCCCCTATGAAGTATGTCCATGGTGTAAAACAAATGAGCATAAGATGCTTACAAAAATGTCCCCCAGGTGAGTGTGCAGTTGGCAAACACACGTAGAAGCTATTTATTTACATTAAGATATAGTAGTATATAGTTCATCCTTCAGTATTGTAAGTCGAAGCTTAAATTATTTCCTCAGTTCTTTCATCCTGAGAAATGCTGCGTGTGTCCTTATCTTTTAGTTTTCTAACTCCAGATCTTTGCACATTTCATTATAATATTTGACTTTGTCTTCTGAAACTGCCCTTTGAAACTCTCCGGTCAGCTTTTTTGCTTCTTCATTTCTTCCATTTGCTTTAGTATCTCTAAGGTGGAGAGCAAGTTTGAGAGTCTCTTCTGACATTCATTTTGGCCTTTTCCTTGTCTTCTTCGTGACCTTTTGCTTTCTTCCTGTATGATTTTCTTGATGTCTGAAAGTGAAGAGGATTTAACAATACTTAAAGATGAAGATCAAAAACCACAGCCTTCGGTATGAATTGCACCTCGATGTAAAGAAAACAAAAACTCTCACAACTGGACCAATAAATAACATCATAGTAAACAGAAAAAATATTGATGCTGTCAAATCTATTTTGCTTGGATCCATAATCAACACTCATGTAAGCATCAGTCAAGAAATCAAATGACGTATTGCATTTGACAAATGTGCTGCACAAGAACAAAGATGTCAGTTTGAGGACTAAAGTGTGCCTGACCCATTCCATGGTATTTTCAATAGCATGATAAGCATATGGAATTTAGACAGTGAATAAGGAGGAGTATAGAAGAATTGATGCATTTGAGTTATGGTATTGGAGTGGAATATTAAAGGTATCATGGGCTTACAGAAGAACAAATTAATCTGTGTTGGAAGTACAGCCAGAATCCTCCTGAGAAGCTAAGATGGCCAGACTTCTCCTCTCATACTTTGGACATATTATCAGAAGAGACCAGTGCCTGGTAAAGTGCTCGGTAAAATGCAGGGGTAGAAAAAAAGAGGATGACCCCCAACATGATGAATCGACACAGTGTCAGCAACGATGGGGTCAAGCATAGCAGCAATTGTGAGGATGGTGCAGGACTGGGCGAAGTTTTGTTCTGTTGTACATATTGTGGCTATTAGTCAGAACCAAGTTGACAGCACTCAACAGCAACAACATAGCTCAGAGCAGAATGTTTGACATATAGTTGTTATTTGATAATTGTTAGCTTTTTTTTCTAGAGACTTTGCTAAGTCTTAAATAGGACAAAACACAAGAAAAAGCCCAAAATAGATCACCTGGGTGAGGGAAGTCATTGGATAATCGTTAATTATTGACATTATCCATCCCAAACAAGTGATAGCTACCTTACCCCTTAAAGTCAGAAATACAGATTCTATTGTTGTTGTTGTTAAGTACCGTGGAGTCGGTTCCGACTCATAGTGACCCTGCACAGGGTTTCCGAGGCTGTAAATCTTCACGGGAGCAGAACGCCTCATCGTTCTCCTGTGGAACTGCTGGTAGTTTCGAACTGCCGACCTTCAGGTTAGCAGCCCAATTCGTAACCACTACGCTACCAGAGCTCCTTTCTATAACCTTACTTTATTTACTAAGAGCCCTATCTGAACTTTTTATTTTGAAATAATTGTAGATTTACAAGAAGATGCAAAAACAATAACAAAATAGCTATATGCGATAGTCCTGTAAAACCTTCATCTGGTAGCATCTTGCATAATTATAACACGGTATCAAATCCAAGAAATTAACATTGCTGGAATTCAGAAAGTTTATTTGGATTTACCTGTTTTGCATGTACTCATTTGTGGTGTGTTAGTAAGGAACTCTGGTAGCGTAGTGGTCACAAGTTGGGCTGCTAACCTCAAGGTTAGCAGTTCAAAACTACCAGCCATTCTGCAGGAGAAAGATGAGGCTTTCTGCTACTATAAAGATTTACATTAGTAGTTCTATAGAATTTTATCACATATATATGCGTGCAACTCCCATATCAAGATACAAAGAGTTCTGATGTAAGACTCTCATACACTCCCTATTTATAGACACTGTTACACTCCTTACTGTCTAGGTCCAAGCTTCAAATCCATTCATCTGTGTTCTAGCTCTAGTTTTGTAATTTCAAGGATGTTATACAAATGGAATCACAGTATGTAACTCTTTTAGTTTCTAAGTGCTGCTATAACTCAAATATCACATGTGGGTAGCTTTAAAGAACAAATTTTATTTTCTCACAGTTTGGGAGGTTGTAAGCTTGAATTTCAGGCACTAGTTACAGGGGAAGAATCTCGGTCAGCTCTTTTTTCTTTCCACTTCTGTTTCCCAGTTCCATCACAGTCTCCATCTCCACGTGACATCTATCTTCCCCCATTGATGCTCGCTCATCTCTGTGTCTGTACAACTCCTGCCACTCAGAAGAGATTAGGTTTAGGGCATACACTACAATGGTATAGCTTCATGAACACAACTTTATTGTGAGGATGGTGCAGAACTAGTCAGTGTTTCATTCTGTATTCTGTTGTAATATGCTCATTATGAGTCAGAACCAACTCCAAGGCACAATGGCCACATAAAAAAGAAAACTCTATTCCTAATGTGGGATTACATCCATAGGTCTAGGGAATAGGAAGCCAATACATATTTTGGGGTATCACAATTTAATTCAAAAGACTAAGTTTTTGAGGTTGCCATTTTATACTCAAAATTAATTCCCTTGAGATACATCCAAGGGATTGTTTGTATCATGTTTGTTCCTTTTTATTGCTGTATAGAACTATTCCATGGTATGGATGTTTTTGGCTTTTTTTAAAAAACAAAAAGTCAAAACATTTTTATAGGACATGTGAGTTGTTTCCAGTTTTTAGCTGTTACAAACAAAGCTACTATGTACATTTGTGCAAAGTTTTCTGTTTGAACATAATCATACTCTGTAAAATTTCAATTCTTTTCTATTTAGAGTGGTTTGTTTTATGGCATAGGATATGAACTATCATGATAAATGTTTTGAAAAGAATGTGAATTCTGCTGCTTTGGGGTGGAGTGTTTTATCATGTCTATTGAATCCTGCTGATTGGTGGTGTTGAGTTCTACATCCTTGCTAGTTTTCTTTTGTGATTTTTATCAGTTTCTGAGTGGGGTGTAGTAGTCTACAACCATAATTGTGGATTTGTCTATTTCTACTCTCCATTATTCTTTCCCTCATATGTTTTGCATCATTTGTATGATGTATACACATTTAGGATTTCTATGTCTTCATAGATTTAGCTTTCTTATCATTATATAATGATCCTCTCTGTCCCTGATGATTTTCTTTGCTGTAAAATATGCTTTATCTGATGTTAAATATGGTCACTTCTCATTTTTTCATCAATATTTTTTTGCATACATTTTTCCACATTCAACCTACTTATATAATTATATTTGAAATGAGTTAATTATAGGCAGGATAGAGTTGCATTAGATTTTGTAATTAACTCTGCCAATATGTCTTTTAATTAGTACATGCCTCAGCTTCTTAGTGCTTCTGCTACACAACCACGTCAGTGAGTGACTTTAAGAACAGAAATTTATTTTCTCACACTTTGAAAGGTTAAAATTCAGACCATGGTTTGGGCCATGCAGAGTCCATCAGATAAAATTTAGAAATAGAAGAGAGAAAAAAGTCTATTGGATTTTTCACTCTTTCACACTTTTCTTCTTTACTTATGGTCCAAGATTTCTCCTTTATCATTTCCTTTTTTGTTTAGATAATAATCTAGCTATTTACAGTAGGGTTGCAGATAACACATTCTGATTTCTAAATATCTGAGGATGTCTTAAATTATCTATCAGTCCTACTGGTTCTTTTCATTGGAGGTAAATTGTTGATTGGTGACACGAATGGAGTAAAGCCCTCGGGATCTGCATCCGCTGATGGGGCACAACTCAAAATGAAGATAAACAGCTGTAAACATCCATTAATGAGAATATGAAATGTACAAAGTATGAATCTAGGAAAATTGAAAATTGTCAAAAATGAAATGTAAATCATAAAGATTGATATCTTAGGCATTAGTGAGCTGAAATGGACTGATATTGGCCATTTTGAGTATAACAATCACATGGCTTATTATACCAGGAATGACTAATTGAAGAGGAATGGGATTGCACTAATGGCATTCATCAAAAAGAACATATCCAGATCAGTCATGAGGTACAACACTGTCTGTGATAGGGTAATATCCATATGCCTACAAGGAAGACTACTTAATACAACTATTATTCAAATTAATCCACCAACCACTACAGGCACCAATGATGAAATTAAAGAATTCTACTGACTTCTACAGTCTGAAATTGATCTAACAAGCAATCAAAATGTATTGATAATTACTGGTGACTGGAATGGAAAGGCTGGAAACAAAGAGAATCAGTAGTTGGAAAGCATAGACTTGGTGATAGAAATAATGCTGCACATCACTTAATAGTATTTTGCAAGACCAAGGAATTGTTCATTGCAAATACCTTTTTATAAAAACCATAAAACACGATTGTGCACATGCAACTCACCAGATGAAATACACAAAAATCAAATAGACTACATCTGTGGGAAAAGACAGTGGAAAAAGCTCCATATTATCAGTCAAAACAAGGCCATTGTGGAATAGACCGTTAACTGCTCATATGCAAATTCAGGCTGAAGAAAATTAAAGTAAGTCCATGATAGCCAAAGTATGACTTTGAATATATCCCACCTGAATCTAGAAATCATCTGAAGAACAGATTTGATGCATAAGACACTAAAGATCGAAGAGCAGAAGAGTTGTGGGATGACATCATGAACATCATACAGGAAGAAAGCAAAAGGTCATTAAGAATACAATAGAGAAGGAAAAGACCAAAATGGCTGTCAGAAGAAACTCTGAAATTTGCTGTCCAGCATAGAGATGCTAAAGCAAATGGAAGAAGTGGGGAGGTACAAGAGCTGAACAGAAAATTTCAAAGGTCAGCTTGAGAAGATAAAGTCAAATATTATAATGAAATGTGCAAAGACCTGGAGTTAGAAAACCAAAGGGAAAGAATTCACTCAGCATTTCTCAAGCTGAGGAAACTGTAGAAAAAATTCAAGCCTCAACTTGTGATATTGAAGGATTCTCTGGGCAAAATATTCAATGATGCAGAAAGCATCAAAAGAAGATAGAAAGAGTACACAAAGTCACTGTACCAAAAAGAAATGGTCAATGTTCAACCATTTCAAAGGGTAGCATAAAATCAAGAGCCAATGATCCTGAAGGAAGAATTCTGAGGTGCATTCAATGCATAGGCAAAGAACAAGGCACTGAGAATCGATGGAATACAAATTGAAATCTTTCAAAAATCTGATGCAACAGTGGAAGCATTGACTCATCGATGTCAAGAAATTTGGAAGACAACTGAATGACCAACTGACTGGAAAAGATACATACATATCTGTGCCCATTCCAAAGAGAGGTAACCTAATTTAATGCAGAAATCATCTAACGTTATCTTTGATATACCACAGGAGTAACATTTTACTGAAGATAGTATAAAAATGGCTGCAACCATACATTGACAGAGAACTTCCAGAGACTCAAGTCAGATTTAGAAGAGGACGTGGAACAAGGAATACCATTGCTGACTTTAGATGGATCTTTGCTGAAAGCAGAGAATATCAGAAAGATATTTACCTGTGCTTTTATTGAGTACACGAAGTCTTTCGATTGTGTGGATTATGACAAGCTATGGACAAAGTTGTGGAGAATGAGTATTCTGGAAAGCTTAATTGTACTCATGAGGAACCTGCCCATAAACCAAAAGGCAGTTGTTCGAACAGAACAAGAAAACACCGAATGGTTTTAAAAAATTAGGAAAAGTGTGTGCCTGAGTTGTATTCTTTCACCATACTTATTCAGTCTGTATGCTGAGTCAATAATCCAAGAAGCTGGACTACATGAAGAAAAACATGGCATCACAAATGGAGGAAGACTCATTAACAACCTGCACTATGCATATGATACAACCTTGCTTGCTGAAAGCCAAAAGGACTTGAAATACTTACGTATGAAGATCAAAGACCACAGCCTTTGGTATGGGTTGCAACTCACTGTAAAGAAAACAAATATCCCCACCACTGAATCAATCTAACAACACGAAGAAAAGACTGAAATTGCCAAAGACCTTCATTTTTCTTGGATCAACCACCAGCACTCGTGGAAGCAGCAGTCAAGAAATCAAAGGACATATTCCATTAGGCAAATCTGCTGTACAAGACCTCTTAAAAGTGTTGCAAAGTAAAGATGTCAGTATGAGGACTAAGGTGTGCCTGACCGGCGCCATGGTATTTTCAAGAGCTTCATATGCATGTGAAAGTTAAACAGTGAATAAGAAAGACCATTAAAGAATTGATGCATTTGAACTATGGTGTTGAAGGAAAAAATGAAAAGTACCGTGGAATGCCAAAAAACAAACCAATCTGTGTTGGAATAAATACAGCCAAAATACTCCCTGAAAATCAGGATGGCCAGACTTTGTCTCTCATACTTCAGACATACTGTCAGGAGGGACCAGTCCCTGGAGAAGGATATCACACTAAGTAAAGTAGAGTGTCAAAGAAAAAATGGAACACTCCCAAATGAAATGGATTGGCACAGTGGCAGCAGCAATGGAATAAAGCTTAACAATTGTGAGGATGGTGCAGGGACTGAGCAGTGTTTCATTCTGTTCTGCATAAGGTTGCTATGAGATGGAATTGATGAGGCTGTACCTAACATAAATAACAACAATGGTTTTCAAAAGTTTGATTTTGATGGATCTTTGCAGAGATATCACTCACTGAGTTTATTCTAGGAGGTATTTTCTCAGGTTCCTGAACCTGTAGGTTTTTGTACTTTGATATAGTTGGGGAA
Source organism: Chrysochloris asiatica (assembly GCF_000296735.1). Taxonomy (NCBI): domain Eukaryota; kingdom Metazoa; phylum Chordata; class Mammalia; order Afrosoricida; family Chrysochloridae; genus Chrysochloris; species Chrysochloris asiatica. Next base: position 26,039,645 of record NW_006408537.1, read on the forward strand.
TTTTCAGCCACTGTTTTGTTTTTAAAATATTATTAAATAACCTTTCTCCTCTCCTTTTAAGATTCTGATGGAATAAATGTTGGATCATTTGTTATTGTTCCTATTTCTGAAGTTTTGTTCAGTTTTTTATTTTCCAAATTTTCTCTATTGTTTATTGTTGTTGTTAAACACTGTCAAGTTGGTCTAACTCATAGTGATCCTGAATAGGCTTTCCAAGGCTATACATCTTTGCAGGAGCAGAATGCCTCATCTTTTTCCCAAGGAGCAGCTTTTGGGTTCAAACTGCTGAACTTGTGGTTCACAGTCCAGTGCTTATCATATGGAACCACTGCATTAGGATAATTTATACTGTACTATTTCTATGTTCTATGTTCTATTTTCAAATTCTCACACACATATACTTTTTAAAGAATTTAGAGACAAAAGTCCCCAAACTGGAGATTAACCCAATTAACACTGCCCTGTGGAGCTCTGATTCCCCATTCCGACTGCCTCCTGGAATTCTTCATCATCTTCACTCTTTTAGTTTGGGCGTTTTTGGCTTTTCCTGGAATAATTTGGTTCTTGCAAGTATAAATATATTATTTACCTCAATGCCCATGCAGAAACTTGCCTCTAGATGACCCATAAACCTCAACCTGGGATCAGCTGTCCTTATCCCAATGGAGTGTAACAGCAATAAAGAGAGGGAGATGCTTTTGGTCTTTTAGCACATCGAAGAGCTCTTATATATAGGTTAAAATGCACACTGGAACAAGCAGGAGAATTGAAGTCTGAATTCTGTGACCAGGAGCAACAAACCTCATCTTAATAATGTCTAAATAAAAAGAGAACCTAGAACCTGGAAGAACAGAGACAGATCCTTTCTCTTCCTAGCTTACATTTCAATATCCCAACTGTTGGGGAAGACTAAAGCAGCCTTCTGTCATCAGTTAATCTATTTTTGTCCACTTCCCTGTTCTGCATAAGGAATCTATGCAACCTGCACAATATTAGGAATATCATTACAATCGCACCTCTTTGATAACTCCCAAGTAAATTTTAACCAACTCTATTGCTTCTCAGATGAATTTGGCAGGAAGCCCAGGATCTCTTGAGTATAATAAGCCTATAACCTCTCCTTCCTGGATTGCCCCCAAATTCAGGGATTTACATGTCCCTTACCCAAGAGAAGAGCAACATTGGCTTTCAGTCTGCTTCTGCCTACCCTTTCCTATTGTCACAGAAAATGTGACACAGAAAACCTAAAACCCAAAAGATAATTTCTTTTCTCTCTCAGCTTGATTGTCTCTGAGAAGGAATGCTCACCCTTCCCGGAACAAGGCCCTAAGCAATAGTCCCAAGGGAGTTACTATCTCAAGCTTGAGCAGAGAAACTTATGATAAAAGCAGCGAATAAAACATAAACATGATGAATCGTCAGTGGTAATAAGTTGCTTTTATCTTTGCCAGGACTGCTGCTACATTCATTTTTATCAATCAATGTAATCAAAGACTTTGTTTTGAGGCAAAACTCTGAATGTGAATAAGTTGTCCTGGTAAACAGTCTTTTTTGCTTTTCTAAGAGTTGGTCACTGAAAACATATTTTGAGTGTCCATGTGTGCTGAGAACTTAACTAGGTACTATTTGACTTCAGTTAATGTTGCAATCTATCCAACATTAGACGGATTGGCCAAGTGGCAGCATCGACAGAATCAAGTGTGGCAACAATAGTGAGATTGGCCCAGGATTGGGCAGCATTTGGTTCTGCAGTGCATACGGTCACTATGAGTTGGTACTGACTCGATGCCATCTAACAACAACAACAACAACAATGTTGCTGTTATTGTTAAGTGCCGTTGAGTTGGTTCTGACTCAAAGTGACCTGGCACAAGGTTTCTGAGAAGCAGCTGGTGGATTTGAACTGCTGACCTTGTGGTTCTCTGTCCAGTGCTGATCCTACAGCGCCACACCAGGCTAATGTAACCATGGTTAATAGTGTGGTGCTGTAGGTCAGTTTGAGCCACAAGGTTGATGGTTCACACTCACCAGCCACTCCTCAGAGACCCTATAACAGGATTGCTATGAGTCAGAATCGACTCAACAACACTTAACAAAAAAATGTATTTATGAAAAAGAACCTAGTGTTCCTATGTACTTTACCTAACACTTTGTTTAGCTTCCCAACGAGGTTATTATGGCAATTAAGAAGAATAAAGAGCTATTAGGAACCAGGATATTTGAGAGAGAAACATTCTTAAATATGAATTCTCAGAAGAATTGATTACTAACAGCCTTCAAGTTAGAATGGCATTCAGTGCATTTCTGATAAGATTCCCAGAACCAAAACTTCCACTCCACATATAAGAGATCTTATGATCACTTCGCTTACCTAGGCAATCATACTTCACAAGAATCAGACAACTTTGACCTCAAAATATATTCCTATTGGAAGAGAACCTTGAAAGTCTATGACAAGAAAGCTCTGTTTCCTTGCTAAAGTGCTTTTCAATTCCTGTAATGATTTCCTATTATTTCATTTTTTACTTACTGAATATTTCTCTAATTCAGTTTTCTTAATTTCCAAGTCCCCCCCCACCCCCATTCTCTGGGTTATCTTTCCTTGTCAGAGGGAAATATCACTCCCACAGTTGTTTCCTTCCTTTCTGGGAGGGAAGAGATTTCTAAAATTATTTCAGGTGGCGATGTCTTTTAAACCATTAATGAAATGCTGTTCACAGAAATTAAGCCAGTGCCACAAAATGTAGGGTATCCACACTCATTACTCATTTGTACCTGTATTAACTGTATTCTTAAAACGTTTGGAAGTTGTAGGGAAGAGTCCAATTCTGTCCAAGGGCACAGAAAACTGCAGGGCTTGTTTAGATTTTAAAATATCTACATGTATTTAGTAAATATAATCATACATTGCAAGTGCTAAAGAAGAGTTTACTTACACAGAGGGATTGCAGTCACTAACTAGACCAAAATTGGGAGAAGAGTGATCATATGAACAAATTACATGAAATGAATGAACATTTTCCATGATTTCATAAAAGGAGTTAGCAATTTTTTAGGTTTTTTCCTAAAATTTTTCATAGAAATTCAGGATGGTGAGCAAAAATAAACCCAAGATATCTCTGAAAAAAAATATTTCAGCATATTCGAAAGCACCTCCAACAGTAGAAAACACCATTTCCAAAGACAGCCCTGTTCCTTGAATTTCTGACTTCTCTGAAATAACTCAATGCATTTGCAGACAGGATGCTGTTTCCATATTATCTATTATCTTTTCTCATAATGAATATCTTTTTCTTCCTAAAACTTGAACACATTGTTTCTAGGCTTGCCCTTGTAGATTACACATAATAAATTTAATTGAACTTTTTAAAATATAAAAACACCATATTCAAAGACCATACATCATGTTCCTTCCCTCAAGTATTCATTCCTATAAACTAAACATCCCATTCTCCTACAACCATATGATATGGTTTGTAGACCATTAGCCATTCGAAACCTTTCTCTTTGGACTCCCTTCAGGAATAACTTTAATGATCACTGAATATATGATTCCTGTTGTTGTTGTTGTTATGTGCCATCGAGTCGGTTCCGACCCATAGCGACCCTGTATAGGGTTTCCGAGGGTGTAAATCTTTACGGGAGTAGAAAGCCTCATCTTTCTCCCGCGGAGCAGCTGGTAGTTTCGAACCGCTGACCTTAAGGTTCGCAGCCTGATTCGTAACCACTACGCTACCAGAGATTCCTGGTGAGGTCTAATCAACACAAAATCCAGCAAGACCACTTAGACACTTGCCATAAACATAAAGTTTCTAAGCGGACACATCTGCTCTCTATTCATTAAGCTCATTGTTGAGTAAGCTAAATATCCTTTACCCTAGAATTGTATCATTTGACTTTCCACCTAAAAATATAACTTTGCATTTATATTTCTTATATTTGTTTGTTGCATTTATCCAAGCATTCTAACTCTTTTAATTTTTAGACATGCTATTTTGTCTAAGGAACCCTAGTAACATAATGGATTATGAGCTGGGCTTCTAAGTTCAAGGTCAGTAGTTCGAATCTATCAGCCTCTTGGCAGCTTTCTCCCATAAAGATTCACCACCTCAGAAACCATATACAGGGTCTACAGGTGTTGGAATCAGCTTAGTGGCACACAACCACCACCATCAGTTTTTTATCTGGAGTCCTGGTGTGGTGCTGTAGGATAAGCACTAGACTGCTAACTGAAAGGTCAGTGGTTCAAACCCACTAGCTGTTCCTTGGAAACCCTACAGAGAGTTGCTATAAATTGGAACTGACTCGATGGCCCTTAACAACAACAACTTTTTAATCTAACACATAGGAATAGTTTTATATTGTGTTATGGATTGAATTGTGTCCCCCCAAAAATGCATATCACTCTTATGAGGCCATACATCTCAGTCTTATGTAATTAATCTATGTGCTATAAATCCAAATTTCTATGATGTTACTGAGCCAGGATTAGTTACAGCTGTGGTGCTGTGGGTTAATGCTCTGGACTTTGGTTTGAACCACAAAGTCAGCAGTTCAAGGTCACCAGCTGCTCCTTGGAAATCTTATACAGGGTAGTTATGGGTCGGAACTAACTCAGTGGCACTTAACAACAATAGCAATAATATTAGTGAGACAGGATTCAATCCCTAGGATTAAGTTGTTATTTAAGCGAATCTTTTTTGAGATATAAAAGAAATGGACTAAGAAGAGGTTTACTAAAAGATCAGAAAGAAGACTCAGTAACACCAAGATAGAAGAGCTGAGAGCAAAGTATATCCTTTGGACACAGAGCCTCTGCACTGTGAACTTCCTAGGCCCAGGGAAAGACTGATGCCAAGACACATGGAGTCCTCCAAGTGAGGCCAAGCCCACAGATGCTGAAAGGAGACAAGGATCTTCCCACAGAACTGACAGAGAGAAAAACTTCCTCTGGAGCTGGCATCCTGAATTCAGATTTCTAGCCTCCAAAACTATGAGAATATAAATTTCTGTTTGTTAAAGTCACCCACTTGTGTCATTTATGTTATCGCAACACTAGATAACTAAGACACTGTTTCACTGCACTGCTTTAATGCTTTTGCAGACATTGTTTTGTTATTTCCCACACATTGAAGGTTTATGCAAGTCTGCATCATGCAAGCCTATTTATGCCAGTGTTTTAATAGCATGTACTCACTTCAAGTCTCTGTGCTGTATTTTGATAATTCTCATAATATTTCTAAATTTTTATAATGCTGTTACACATTTAATAGACTACAGTGTAATGTAACTATAATTTCGTATGCAAGGGGAAACCAAAAGATTTGTGTGACTTGCTTTATTGCGATATTCACTTGATTGCAGAGGTCTGGAACCAAATCCATAATGCAAGTCTCCAAGGTATACTTGTACTATTTTTCCTAATTTTGAATCTCTGGATTTGATTGTTATGTCATCAACATATTTCATTTAAACTGGTGACGAGGGCAGGATGAAGGGGAGAGATTTTTGCCGTGTCCCAGCAGAAATCCTCCCTAGCGACAATAATACAATGAGCTTACCTATTTTCTTCAAAACATGACCACTACGCACCACTGAACCAATCAAAAATTCATCCTAAAGTACACTTCATAAATAACCATCCTTCTGGGCTCTTTTGTTTCATTGTGGGAAAGAAGAGGAAAATCTATTAACACTTTACCACATTTTTATAGACACATTACTCTTCCCTCTCAAGTACACAAAGAAAATCACTCTGAACAGCAGTGTGATGGAAAAGCTGAGACTGTTACTAGTAACATGGGCTGGATACATTTAGAGAATTTTTTACTCAAGATTCTATGAAGAGCCTGTCTCATATATGTGCCATCCCAGCTATACTGCACTCTATAAGAAGACAAAATCATAATCCAAATTGAGAAGACAAAGGTTAGTCTCAGTGCATTCCATCTCTGCAGCATACACCTCTCAGCAGCTACCTTTGTCCAAGAGAGTGAATTGGAATCCTCCATCCTCTACTGTGGTATCCAACCCAGCTCCTTCAACACTGGGAATGATCACATATTCAGACCTCTGTGCACTCCACACATATCCAAAGTAAAAGCATACAGCACATGTGTGCTAGTTTCTTAGAAGTTAACTATTTTGATAAACTAATCTTATTAAATGTATTGCAATTAAGGTGGTAAGACTGTAATAATTAAACCACCGCCATACCAACTAGTATTAACATTTTAGCAAAGGTTATCAATGTCTTAAACAAACAAACAAGCAAAAATGCATAGGAGAGTTTGCTACTAAACATTCCAGCACCTCTTAAATGAAATCTTGTCAAAAAGGCAGCTATATATCCACTCAAATGCAAAGCTATCCATTAAATCACAGCCATTTCTGTATGACTGCAAGAATTGATATCTGTGCTATTGACCCCTCCCATGGAGATTTATTATTATTGTTTTTACTATCTCTAGTTTTATTATTTTTTTTAATTAATGACCAGTCCTGTTGAAATTTTGTTGGCTTTTTTAACCTTCCTTGTTGTTGTTTGGGGTCCTTGAGTTAGTTCCAAATCATAGGTATACAAACTGTAAATATTTGTGGGAGTGGAAAGTCTCATCTTTCTCTTATAGAGCAATTGGTGGGTTCAAACCACCGACCATGTGGTTAGCAGCTCAGTGCTTACACTACAGAGTCAAGATGCTCCCTAACTTTTCTTAGTCAGAATACAAGGATGCATAAAAAATTAACTGCATTCTGCTTGTATTAAAATGTCGGTCCACATCCATGGCTGATAAGAACATTGCACATACATTGTGAAATGATTCTGTCGACTAGATGAGTGACAGTGTGGATTATGTGGCAAATAACTTGCAAATTAGCCATGGTTCTGTTTATGAAGCAGTCCTGGTGTGGTGCTGTGGGTTAATGCTCTGGACTGCAAAATTGTTTGAACTACAAAGTTTGCAGTTAAAGCTTACCAGTCTTTCCTCGGAAACCCTATACAGGGTCGCTATAGGTTGGAACCAGCTAGACGGCACTTAACAACAACAACTGCCTATGAAATAATCCATGACAGACTTGGGTTTCTAAAAGTTTGTGCAAGATGGGTAATGAAATGACTCACAGAAGAGCAGAAGATTTTGGACTCCTGCAAACAAAATTTGTACTAAAACTTGAAGGAAGATAAAAGTTCTTGAAGAGAATCATTACTGGTGAAAAGACATGGATTTATCACTACTAGGATGAGAGTAAACAGCAGAGTATGAAAAACATCTTCAATCACCAACCAAGAAAAGTTCAAAATTTTCCATCATCTGGAAAATTGATGCTTACAGTTTTCTGGGATTCTCAAGTGCCAGTATTGGAACACTATCAGGAAAAAGGTCCAACAATGAGCAGTGCGCATTACAATGAAATGCTGCTTGAAGAGGAATGCTATCCAAGGGCATTGTGTTATTGCATGACAATGCACATCCTCACACCTCTTCCCATACTGTTGACACTCTAAACAAACTTTGTTTAGCGGTGTTACAGCATTCTCCCTATAGTCCTGATCTTGCTCCACTGAACTTTCACCTCTTTGGTCCCCTGAAAACAGCCCTTCAAAGATAAAGATCCATATCTGATAAAGAAGTGAAGACAGTGGTGCATTCATGGTTCACAGCTCAGCCTAAAACATTTTTTAATATGGAATTGCAAAAGTTTGTTAACAGATTAACAAAGTGTATTGAAAATCAGGGATATTATGTCAAAAAATGATTTATTTGTTTTTTCTAAAAGTTAATTAGGATAAATTCTACAGCCAGAATGAGGATCATTTTCTTTACTTACCCTCATTTATGATTAAAAAAAAAATTAACAGATTCAGTAAGCATCAATATTTTACTGAAAGTTCAGTTATAGTATATACTTTGACACTGTAGGATAAGTACTAGACCACAAGTTCGGTTTGAACTACAAAGTCAGCAGTTCAAATTCACCATCCACTCCTCAGAAACCCTTTACAGGGTCAGTATGAGTTGAACAGACTCCATGGTACTTAGCAATGACAACAAAATACCATAACTAAGAACAAAATGTCAGAAAGATCTCAAAAGCAATATCCAAAAATCAATTATATACAAAAGCAATAAAAATACCACCAATGTATCAACTGTTCTTGAATGCTGACTTTCATTGTAAAAGATCTCAACACCATCACTTATGCTGCATCCTATCTTCTTTAAAGCATAATCAAGGTTTTAAAACCGTCATAATAATATCTGTATCCAAATGTCAGTTTACTAGATCATGAATGTTTTTATCCAATAAATGAAATTAAATTAGTTCACATGCATGCAAGTGTATATATACAGTTTTGGACTGTTTATAAGCTTCAATAAAAATTGTATTCATCTCTAGAATTTTTATGGTAATCTTAGCAAGTCTGACTAAGAAAGGGTTTGTTGTCAAGTGTCTGGCTCAAGTAGTTTGTTAAAGAGAAGAATAGCATCACAGTTTCAAAAGGATTTAGAAGGAATATAAACTTAAACTTATTATCAGCTTAAACTGTTTATCTTAATCTGTTAACTCTGAAGTTTGAAGTGAAAATCAAACTAAGCGAGATGAGTAGCCATTCTTATTTTAATAGAGATTTACTGCACATTTTCCATGGTCAGGAGCTTCCAACGTTTATCATCATCCATGTTATTAAAAATAAAACAAAAACGAATCACTAAACAAGAACATTAAAACTCTTGCTTTCTGAAAATCTTTTTTGTGTTCATCCTGTTGGTGGAGTGGGGAACATCCTTCCTCTATTATGCATAATGCACTTGGAAGCTCTTCTTAATTATCATGAACTGTCCTTTCTGAAACTCAAATTCAGTAAGGAATCCAAGAGAGCTAGAGAAGGCTATTAAAATGTAGAGAAAAATGTATCAAACTTTTTCTCCTAAAGAGTTTGTTTGCTGGGGCTAAGTTAACCTTCCAAAATCCAAACCCACTGCCATCAAGTCAATTCTGACTCACAGAGACCTTACACTGGGTTTCCGAGGTTGTAAATCTTTATAGGAACAAATAGGCTTATCTTTCTACCCAAATTGGTTTGTGGGTTTAAACCACTGTCCTTGTGGTTAGCAGTTCAATGCTTAGCCCACAGCGCCACCAGTAAGTGACAAATTAACCACTAGTCTTGGAATGTGCTTTACAGTGAAATGCTGACTGTCACCTTCAGAAATACAAAAAAAAAAAAAAAAAACTTCACTGCCATCAAGTTGAAATGGACTCATAATGACTCTACAGGACAGAGTAGAACTGTTTCCGAAGGTTTTCCAAGTTGTAAATCTTTATGGAAGCAGATTGCCTCATCTTTCTCCTACAAGGTAACTGGTGAGTTCAAACCTTCAGCCTTTCAATTATCAGCCCACTCACCTGTATAAACCAATTTTGATTTATAGCGACCCTATAAAGAGTTTTTTTTTTGCCTCATCTGTCTCCCACAGATTGGATGGTGGGTATGGTTAGCAGTTCAGTGCTTATCCTACAACGCTACCAGGGCTCCTTTCACCTTCATGTTGTTGTTATTGAGTGCTTTTGAGTTAGCTCTGACACGTAGTGAGCCTGTAAAGACTTTCCATGGCTATAAATCTTTGCAGGAGCAGAAAATCTAATATTTCACCGGCATGTTATTGCTGTAAAGTGCTATTAAGTTGGTTCTGACTCATTGCAACCCTGTATAAAGTTTCCAAGGAACAGTTGGTGTGTTTGAACTGCTGACCTTGTGGTTAGCAGTCTGCCAGATTTACCTTCGTACACTCCCTAAAGTAATTACTATTCCCATGTTGCAGGAGTGCAATAGGTGATAATAAGAATTATGGATTTAGATTATGTGGGTTCAGTCATTAACTGAATTTGTTATTGTTGTTGTTAAGTGCCGTCAAGTCGGTTCTGACCCATAGTGACCCTGTATAGGGTTTCCGAGGAGTGACTGGTGAGCTTTAATCACCAACTGTGCAGTTCAAGCCGGCTTTGCAGTCCAGCGCATTAACCCACAGTGCCACACCAGGACTCCAAGCTGAATTTAATACTGGCTAATTTGGCAAGTCATGTGAATTTTTTAAGCTTCAGTTTTCTCACTCGTAAAATAGCTGTAATCATAAAGTCGGTGTGAGGAATTAATATGAAGATGTATGAGACTTAATCCAGTTCTATGTAAGCATCTCAGAGAGGTTAGTTCTTTCTTTTTGTTTTTCATCATCATCATCACTATCAGCTCATAGCATCATCATTTAGTAACTAATTTGTCCTGGTTGGTTGTTATGTGCCATGGAGCCGGTTCCAACCCATAGCGACCCTGTACAGGGTTTCTGGGGCTGTAACTCTTTACAGGAGCAGAAAGCTATTTCTCCCGTGAAATGGCTGGTAGTTTCCAACTGCTGACCTTGAGGTTCAAAGCCCGATTCGTAACCACTACACTACCAGAGCTCCACATAAAAATTGTCTGTCTCTAAACCACAGACTTTTCCCTATACAATACTGCCTTCATTTCCCTTAACTGCACAGGGAAAGAAAAGTAGGCAAAATAAATCAATCATCACTGAAACAAGTGAAACTAACAAGTGAAAAACCTCATGAATCAAGAACCAGCATGGTCTACTTAAATGATTCTAGTATAATATTGCCAGTTTACCATATCACCAACCATAAGGAAAAACCCTAAATGCTTCTTATGTCACCTTTACAATAACCTGTGCATCAGAGAGGGATAGCAGTAACTCAGGCTGAGAGAATTTAAATATCTGCTCAGATCACTGAGTTAAATAATAAATATTAAGCTGGGACTCAAACACAGGTCACCAGCTTTTAAAGTTGGAACTTTTACAACCACCTACTATTCTTATTTCATATCAAAAATCATTATGCTTAAGGTCTGACTTTATTTTCAATGTATCCACAGTGTTTTCTGCACATAGTGGGTGGCCCTGCTAAGTGAGAAGAGTCTATTATTATTTTTGGAGAAAGGCACCATGCATGAAGAATATCATTTTTGAAAATAATTTTCCCATTCCAAATGAAGGAAAGATTTTTTTTTTTTTATTGTACCCATGAGTTTTTAGCAGGTTCTAAATGGACTCTAATAAAATTGGCCTTACTATTACTCACAATGGATTTGGTTGATTCTTTACTAGACATGCAGCTCCAGAATCATTTTAGTCAGTGTCCTATATGGCTACAATCTTGGCCCTGATTGTGAATTTCCTAAATAGACTGTATGCCTTTCAATAGAGTTGGTTGAGTTGAAACCATGCTGATCAATCTCTTTGGCATTGCTGTCGTAAGCAATCTATGTTTGCCGTACTATTCCACCCTCAGGAATTTTTTGTTACAAAGATGTGCCTATATAAAGATTCTGTAAACTTAGTAAAGATGGATTTTTGTACAAAATCAGATTATCTTAGAGACATATGTAAGAGCATTCACAAGTGTATTTATTAATATTTGATGCACTTTAAAAACCAGAATGAGGGGGGACAGCATCTGCGGTGAGATGAACATATGTAGCAAGTTTGTTCATTGCTTGTTTGAGACTGTTGATCTGTCAATATATATGCTGGGTAATTACTCAACTTGTAAGTGTTTAATCTGCGGGATCTGCTAAAATAAGAAGTACAGCAAATCAGAGTAGGCTAGTATCCAATTTAAAAACCAACAACAAAACAATACCATCAAGTTGATTTCAATTCATATTGACCCTGTAGCACAGAGCAGACATGTATCTTAGGGTTTCTGAGACTATATCATTCTCCCATGGTGAAGTGGGTGAGTTAGAACTGACAGTCTTTCAGTTAGCAACCCAATACTTTGTTACCTGTGCCACCTGGGCTCTAATAGTTGTTGCTGTTGTTGTTGTAGGTGCCATCAAGCCAGTGCCAAGTCATAGTGGTCCTCTGCACAACAGAACAAAACATTACCCTGTCCTGTGCCAACATCAAAATTGTTGCTACATTTGGACCCATTGCTGCTGTCACTGTGCCAATCCATCTCACTGGAAGTCTTCTTCTTTTTCTCAGATGCTCCACTTTACCAAACATGATATTCTCTTCCAGGCACTGGTCCCTCCTGATAATATGTCTGAAGTCTGGCCATCCTGGCTTGCAAGGAGCATTGGCAGTCCGTGGTACTTTTAATATTGTCTTCAAACACCATAACTCAAATTTATCAATTCTTCTACGGTTTTCTTATACACTGTCCAGATTTCACATGTATATGAGGCTATTGAAAATACCACTGCTTGGGGCAGGGGCACCTTAGTTCTCATACTCACATCTTTGCTCTTCAACACTCTAACGAGGTCTTGCGCAGCAGATTTTCCTAATGCAATATGTCGTTTGATTTCTTGACTAGTGCTTCCATGAGTGTTGATGATTGATCCAAGAAAAATGAAGTCTTGGCAACTTCAATTTTTCTCCATTTATCATAATATTATTTATTTATCCAGTGGTGAGAATGTTTGCTTTCTTTACATTGAAGTGCAACTCATATCAAAGTATTTTATCACTATTTTAAGTCCTCTTCCCTTTCAGCATATCGCAGGTTGTTAACGAGTCTTCCTCCAAGCCTTATGCCATGCTTTTCTTCATATATTCCAGCTTCTCAGATTAATTGCTCAGCATACAGATTGAATAAATATGGCATAAGAATACAACCCTGGCACACACCTTTCTTAATTTTAAACCAGTTAGCGTTCCCTTGTTCTGTTTGAACATCTGCGTCTTGGTCTAAGTACAAGTTCTTCATGAGCACAATTAAGTGTTCTGCAATAGTCATTCACCACAATGCTGTCCATAGCTTGTTATGATCCACACAATCAAAGCCTTTGTGTAGTCAACAAAGCAGAGGTAAACATCTTTCTGGTTCTCTGCTTTCAGCCAAGATCCTTCTGATGTCAGCAATGATATCCTTCATTCCACGTCCTCTTCTGAAGCCGGCTTGAACCTCTAAAAGTTCTTTATCAGTATATGGTTGCAACCATTTTTGTATTAGCTTTAGTAAAACTTTACTCACATGGGATATCAATGATATTGCACTATGATTTCCACATTCCGTGGTGTTATCTCTCTTTGGAATGGACACAAATACATATCTCTTCCATTCAGTTGGCCAGGTAGTTGTCTTCCAAATTTTGTGTCACAAATGAGTGAGTACATCCAGCACTTCAATAGATTGTTGTAAGATTTCAATTCGTATTCCATCAATTCCCTGTGCCTTGCTCATTGCCAATGCCTTCAATGCACCTTGGACTTCTTCCTTCAATATCATTGACTCTTGATCCTATGCCACTGCTTAAAATAGTTGAACATTCATTATTTCTTTATGGTACAGTGAATCTGTATATTCCATCCATCTTCTTTTGAGCTTTCTGCATTATTCAATATTTTGTCCATTGTTGTTGTTATTGATTAGTACTGTGGAGTGAATTACAACTCATAGTCACGTTGAACAGCATTTCCTAGGAACAGTTGGTGGGTTTGAACTTCCATGGTTGGTAGTCCAGTGCTTATCCTACAGTGCCACACCAGGAATCCATTTTGCCCATAGAATCCTCAGCATTTCTCAAGCTGAAGGAACTGAAGAAAAAATTCAAGGCTTTTGTCAGTAGAGTCCTTCAATATTGCAAGTCAAGGCTTGATTTTTTTTCTTCAGTTCCCTCAACTTGAAAAATGCTGACAGTGTTGTCCCCTTTTGATTTTCTAGCTCCAGGTCTTTGCACATCTTGTTATAATACTTGACTTTGTCTTCTTCAGCTGCCTTTCGAAATTTTCCATTCAGCTCTTTTACCTCCTCTTTCTTTCACTTGATTTAGCATCTCTAAGGTGGAGAGCAAGTTTCAGAGTCCTTTCTGACATCTATTTTGGAATTTTCTTTGTTCCTTGTCTTCTTAATGACCTTTTGCTTTCTTCCTGTATGATGTTCATGTCAGCCCACAACTCTTCTGCTCTTCAGTCTTTAGTGTCTTATGCATCAAATCTGTTCTTCAGATGATCTCTAAATTCAGGTGGGATATGTTAAATGTAATCTATTGTCTCTTGTGGGCGTGTTTTAATATTCTTCAGCTTCACCCTGAATTTGCTTATTAACACTTGACGGTCTGTTCTATACTATGTGCCTGGACTGGTTGTGCCTGATGATATGGAGCTTTTCCACCATCTGTTTCCACAGATGTAGTCAATTTGATTTCTGTGTATTCCATCTGGTGAGGTCCATGTGTGTAGTCATCTTTTATGTTGTTTAAAACAAGTATTTACATTGAAAAAGTCATTGGACTTGCAAAATTCTATCGTGATCTCCAGCATAACTGCTATCACCAAGGTCATATTTTCCAACTACTGATCCATTCTCTTTGTTTCTAACTTTTGCATTCCAATTGCCAGTAATTATCAATACATCTTGATTGCATGTTTAATCAATTTCAGGCTGAAGAAGTTGCTAGAGTTCTTCAATTTCATTTTCATTGGCTTTAGTGGTTGGTGCATAAATTTGAATAGTAGTGGTATTAGCTGGTCTTTCTTGTAGTATGGATATTATCTTAGCACAGGCAGCACTTTACTTCAAGACAGATCTTGATATATTCTTTTTGATGATGAATGCAGTGCCATTCCTACTCAATTTGTCATTTTTAATATAGTAAACCATATGATTGTCAGATTCAAAATGGCCAATACCAATCCATTTCAGCTCACTGATGCCTAGGATATCAATGTTTATATGTTCCATTTCATTTCTTACAGTTTCCAATTTTCCTAGATTCATACTTCGTACATTCCACACTCCGATTATTAATGGTTGTTACAGCTGTTTTTCTTCATTTTGAGTTGTGCCCCATCAGCAAATGAAGGTTCCTAAGGCTTTACTCCATTCGCATCATCATGGCCAACTCTTCTTTGAAGAGACAAGTTTTCCTCAGTCATATTTTGAGTGCCTTCCAACCTTCTTCTGGCTCTAATACTCATACAGGAAGAAAGCAAAAGGTATAATACTCTGGTGCTCTTCATCATGTTTCATTGTTCAGTAATAGTGTGCTGACAGTGTTCCACTGCTATTCCTAAGTTTATCAGTGACTAAATGGACGTAGTCCATTTCTCCTTCTTCCTAGTCTGTCTTCATCTGGAAGCTCATCTGAAACCTGTCCACTCTGGGTGACCCTGCTGGTATTTAAAATACCTTTGGCAAAGCTTCTAGAATCACAGCAACATACAAGCCACTACCATAAGACAAATTGACAGAGGAGTGGTGGGGGCTCTAATAATAGAGACTATTAAAATGCATGCCTTTGGAAAAAGTGTGCCCGAAGGCAGCTTGTAGTTCCCTTGTGCAACCTTGGAAGAAAAGAACCCAAACCCAATGCCAGTTAAATCCACTGAGACTCATAGAGACCTGTAGGACAGAGTACACCTGTCCTATAGTTTCCAAGGCCATTAATCTTTACAGAAGTAGACCGCATCATCTGTCTCCTAAGGAATGGCTGGTGGGTTAGCAGTCAAGCACTTTAACCACTATACCACCACTGTTCCTTGAAGAAAAAAACACATGGATATAAATTATTTTAGTCAAGATAGTTAGAATTCATAATGAGGGCATAAGGAATAGATTATGTTATGATTCTACAATTTGCTGTCTTGACACAGTTTTGAGGCACTGTTTCGAGGCTGTTCCTCTTCTAGAACAGCTGATTAAGTCCTTCGTCCTATCACTCCCATGATAGGGTTTTCATGTTCCTAGGTCACTCTGCAGGAGTCCTGGTGTGGGGCTGTAGGATATGCACTGGACTGTTAACTGCAATATTGGTGGTTCAAATCTACTAGCCACTCCTCAGAAACCCTGTACAGACTTGCTATGACTTGAAACCTACTCGACTCCATGACATTTAACACCCACTAGGCCACATTGATGTGGTGCTGTGGGTTAATGCGCCAGACTGAAAAGCTGTTTTAACTGCAAGGTCAGCAGTTCAAGCTCACCAGCTGCTCCTTGGAAACCCTATACAGAGTCACTATGGGTCGGAATCGACTCGACGGCACTTAACAACAAAAACAGGCCACTATGCACCTATAATAATCAGCCCGGGGCCAGGTATCCAATGATCAGGAACAGATTAGATGACCCCTGTTCCAGTTAAATTATTCAAAATGTCCAATGTCCACCCCCTTCCCCACCTTCCCCACAAAGAGCCCTCACAACCTTAGCTAACCCTATCTGGCTTGTCATAAGTAGCTCTTTTTCACAATTGCATCTTTTAGTTATCTCAGCCCTGGGTGCAACCCGCTGTGTGGCTCTGCTTCACGGCATGCTCTGCCTCCCTGTCTAGGTAAACTGTGAGTATAACAAACTTAGTCGCATTCCATGATCTTGACTCCTTCTTTGCACTTCGTACTGACTTACCATCCCACAAAATTGTTAGAGAAAATTCCTTATGAAAAAGTCTTGCTGATGAGTTTTGACATTACTCTTCAAATATTTCATGCACTGTGATCAGTTTTGTGAAGGAGAAAAGAAACCATTAGAGTTCACAAGGAACAGATATGGCACAAGATAAGGAAGCAAACACTAAAGGGGCTTTTGTTGAAACATGCAAAGTAGATTTGTATTTATATATTATCACTTTTACTTAACAGAAGGAGCCTTAGTGTGGTTCTGGAAGATAAGCACTGGACTGCTAACTGCAAAGTCAGTAGTCAAACTCACTAGGCACTTAATTGGAAAAAGAAGAGTCTATTTGTTCTGACATGTATTTACAGCCTGGCAAATCCTATGCAGGCTTTTGACTAAATGGTGGTGACTTTGTTTTGTCTTTTGGTTACTTAATGGGAAAAGGAGCCCCAATGGCCCAACAGGTTAAGCATTGGACTGCTAACCAAAATTCAGTGGTTCAAACCCACCAGGTGGGAGAAAGATGAGGCGGTCTGCTCCGGTAAAGATTTACAACTTAGGAAACTCTATGGAACAGTTCTGCTCTGTCCCCTATCATAGTTATGAGTTGGAATGGTCTCCACAGTAGTGGATTTTGTTACTTAACAGAGTGCAGATACCACTGGGATGAGAACTGTTTCCCTGAAAACTCTACATACTGACTCTAGTTTTGCCAAAAAGTTTGGTTTTCAAATTCAGACATAAACACACACAATAATAAGCCTATCTTCCCCCAAAGCATTAGTATATAAAATTTCAGGCTATGCCTACTTATTTTTAGAAAATTAGCATTCTTTGGCAATGCTGTATGAAATGGTTATTTAGTTGATTTCAAGCTTTATGTATTCAGCCAAAATGTTGCTTTTATACAAATGTATTGTAACTTTTTTAATAGACTGTATGGCTACTTTTCAAGAGGCTCGATTAAACCAATTCCTCATTAAACTATTTTTGGCTCTTCCTCTTTGTAAATGGGAGGCAGTTGGAAGCCTATCACTGTCAATGGTAGATGGAGTGAAGAATATATGCCCAAGCTGGATAATGCTATTCTGGCATCAAAGGAGAAAAATGTTTCTAGAAGGCTCTAAAAAGAAATAAAAAGTGCTCACTCTGATTGTTACAACTTGTTTTGTTTTGTTGATGTGGTTTCGGAGGACAAGCATATATAATCACTGCTTCCCATATTATCACCCTTAACCAAGTGAGTCAGGTAATACAGTACCAACAGTACCATTACTGGAATGGCAACCCTATCATATATCCTTTACGTCACTGAAGGTCCCACTGTAAGCTCACAAGTTTATCCTATCTCTTTCTACAATCATAAGCTAGAAAAGTTCTCCAGATCTGCTCAGAGCCTTGTGGTTCTTTCCTCTCCACCAGTCTTGTTTCTGCCTTTCAAAGACCAAGATGAGCCATGTTAGGGAAGCCACCCTGTTTCTGTGTCAGTGCTCTGCCACTCTCCAATGGATCCCCCATCTCTGCACCCTCCATACTGCTTCCACTCTTCCACACAGCTCTCAGGCTGTTTTCCTTGGGTAATGATTTGTTGTTGTTGTTAAGTGCTGTCGAGTTGATGCCAACCCATAGCGACTCTATATAGGGTTTCCAAGGATCAGCTGGTGAGCTTGAACAACTGACCTTGCAGTTCAAATGACTTTGCAGTCTGACGCATTAGCCCATGATGGGCCTTAGCTAAATCACTATGTGAACTGCTATTCTGGAATAAGGTGGGGCTGGCTGTCTCCTAAGGCTGCTTTTCTGAGGGATGCTTCTCTTTAGTATTGATCTCAGGTGAGTTTGGATCTTTCAGGGATCCACACTTCATTCTTTCGCTCACATTCAGGGGTAATAGTCCCTGGGTGGTGCAGATGGTCAATGTGCTCAATCATGGTAGGATGTTGATTGAAAGATTGAAAGGTTGACAGTCTAATCAGAGGTGCTTTGAAAGAAGGACCTGGTAATCTACTTCTGAAAAACCAGTCATTGAAACCTCTGTGTTGTTGTTGTTATGTGCCGTCAAATCAGTCCTGATTCATAGTGACCCTGTATAGTGTTTCCAAGGAGCAGTTGGTGGGTCTGAACCACCAACCTTGTGGTTAGCAATCTAGTGCTGATCCTATAGCACCATGTCAGGACTCCATGACAACTCTATGGAATATATGAATCAATATTGACTTGATATAAAGTGCAATGGGGTATGCACCTTTTTACTGGAGAGAGTTAGAAGAGACCCTCTTTGAACATCCCCCCCCCCAAAGTTTGAAGACATCCCTTGTATTTTTTTTTTTTTTTACAGCAGCACTAGGTAACAGGGATATTAGTAAACATGCAAAATAAAAATTCCATCAGAATGTATTTGTCAAAACCACTACTTTAGTAGAGTTAGAAACAAGAGAGAAGATGGATGGATAAAAAGGATTTTCAATATTCTAAATGAAATATGGTGAAATATAAAAATAGAGACTATAGGAATAGAGGGACATCTGAATATGGGGCTAAATTATTTTCCATATTCACTAACCAAGTTCAGATCCTCATCACAGCTCCTCCATGCCGGTTTTATGATTTCAAACCATCTCAGAGAAATGTTTTGATTAAAGAAATCTCAAACATTTTACGGTAACTCAAGGCCTTGACTTGCATTATTTTTGAAAACCGTGAAGAGGATACAAAGATGGACTCCAAGTTACATATTTAGATCCAACTTCTCTCTTACTCCTTCCGCTCATACCTTGCTGCAACTTCACTGGTGTGTCTCCCCAAATGCCCTTTCTCCAAATCCTTATAGGAGCTCTGGTAGCGTAGTGGTTACGAATCTGGCTGCAAAACTTAAGGTCAGTAGTTCAAACTACCAGCCGCTCCCTGGGAGAAAGATGAGGCTTTCTGCTCCCGAAAAAATTCACAGCCTCGAAAACCATGTACAGGGTCACTATGGGTCGGAACCGACTCGATGGCACTTAGCACTTAACAACAACAACAACCCTTGTATGAGAAGCTCTGGTAGTGGAGCTGTTATGAATTGTTGCTAACCTCAGGGACAGCAGTTTGAAACTACCAGCTATTTTGCGGGAGAAAGATGAGGTTTTCTGCTTCTGTAAATTTACAGCCTCAGAAACCCTGTACAGGTACTCTATGAGTCAGAACCAACTTCACTTGGCACATAAGCACCACCACCCTTGTATGGGAGACCTGGAGCTGTGGGTTAATGTGCCAGACTGCAAAGCCGTTTGAACTGTAAGCTTGGTGGTTCAAGCTTAGTAGCAGCTTCCTTGGAAACCCTATACAGGGTGACTATGGGTCGGAACCAACTCGACGGCACTTAACAACAACAAGAAACCCTTGTATGAGTACTCCTGGTATGCTGCTGTGGGATAAACACTCGCCTGCAAGGTTGGTTTCAACTGCAAGGTCAGCAGTTTAAACTCACCAACCGCACCTCTAGAACCCTATACAGAGTCACTATGGGTTGGAACCAACTCGATGGCACTTAACACCAACCCTTGTATGAGGACTTCTGGTATGGTGCTGTAGAATAAGCACTGGACTGTTAACCACAAGGTCAGTAGTTAAAAACCTACCAATTGTTCCTCAGAAACCCTATAAAGGGTTACTGTGAGTGGGAACTGATTCTATGGCACTTATCAACAATCCCTGTATGAAAAGAATGCAGTGGCTCTGTAAGATAAGCACTGGACTGTGAAGCACAAGGTCAGCAGTTCGAACCCACCAGCTACTCCACTAGAGAAAGATGATGCTTTCTGTTCCCACAAAGATTTACAACCCCAGAAACTCTATACAGGGTTCCTCTGAATTGGAATAGACTCAGCAACACTTAAAAACAACATCCCTGTATGTGTTTATGCCTTCCCCAGCCCTGGACTCCTCTTGGCCTTTGTAATCTCTAGTAGTTTTTTTTATCTTCCCCTGTTATCTCTGCTTTGTATCACATGACTCCAAAAATCTCATTGGGCATCTTCCAACCATTTCCCAGAGAGTGTTAGAGGGAAAAAAACTGATGGCTAAAGTCAGTTTCCAAACTGGAAAAAAATCAATCAGTAAGAAAATTGGAAAAAATTATTCTCCGTCTCTGAGTATGAGTTTGCAAACTTTCTTTTTCAACCATTACATTTCTCACTGGGGTTATAAGATAGACCTTTTGGATGTGGTTTTCAACAAGCTACCTATTGTTGTTGTTGTTGTTGTTAAGTGCTGTTGAGTCAGTTCTGACCCATAGCAACCTGTATAGGAGCAGTTGGTGAGCTTGAACCACCAACCTTACAGTTCAAACAGCTTTGCAATCTGGTGCATTAACCCACAGCGCTACACCAGGACTTTCTATAGAGATTGTGAATCCAGCATTAAGTCTTCAGTATCTAGATTGGTGGTATGAATACAGACTAAGAAATACAACCCAGGGTGACTTTTCCTCCATTTCTGCCTAGAGCCTTAACTTGAATCTGGATAAACTAAAAAAAAATTTAAAATAAACCAAACCCACTGCCTTCATGGTGATTCCTGTTCATAATGACCACGGTGATTCAATTAGCTGTATGTTTGCTTGGTGTGTATGTTGTATTTTATTCAAGAGCTTAATCATTAGAGCTTAATCAGCATGAAAGATTTTTAAATGTCTGCCTCAAGGGTTTGTGATGATCACAGAATACTCTCAACTTGGAACATTTCTCCTTTGAGAATCACACATTTGAACTTCAATAACCAAGGACAAGCTTTGTTCTTCAGCATGACAGATTTAAAATAGGTTGACACCTCTTCATAATTTCTAATGTGAAAAAAGTCTATGCTGATGCCTATAGAATACTAATTGCGTTTATAAGTTTTATTATTTCATAAATTACCTTCTCTTCTATGATCTTCCCTATCCATTGATGTCCAAATTTTGTGTCATCCTGACTTGCCATTTTCAGTCCTTTGTATCCTAGTTGGTTTTGGTTTTAGGATTAAGTCAGACTTTGCATGCTACCTTCACTAACAGTTTCTCTTTTTATTTGTGAATCTCAATCTAAGTGTATATGTGTAGTTTATTTGTGATGTTTACCTTAAATCAAATTTTAAGCATTCATTGGTTTCATGAATATAAATTTTATCAAAGGATGTGTTTTTATAATTTTTGGATAACATCTTTATGGATAATGACTTCAGACAATTAGAAATAAAAAAAAAAATTATAGTTTGCATAGGGTCATTCTTAGTATTGAAGATTTGAAGATGCTTGGAATCAATTAGTCTAATGGAACACAATTCTGAGACCAGAAGAACTGGATGATGCCCAGCTACCACTTCTAACTTCTCTGAAAGGGATCACATTAGAAGGTCCCAGATAAAGTGAAACAAAATATGGAACAAAACTCAAAATTATTTTAAAAAGAGAGAGAGAAAGACCAAGCTTACTGATTAAAAAGAGATTGTAAGAACCCAAGATTATGACCTTCAACCACCCTTCAGGTGTGGAATGGAACTCACCCATGTGACCCAATTTTCAGTCAAGCAGTAGATAGGTATATGGAGGGGACAGTAACACTAGGTACGTTCAACACAGAATGATCAATCATTCAAGGTCATAAGGGCAACATTTATCAACAAAGTTTAGGAGGAATGAGAAGGAGGGCAGAATGGAAATAAGAACCACAGGCAGGAAGTGGGAGGATTGTTGTTAAATGGAGGGGATTATAATCATTGAGATGAAACAAAGTGTATGATTTGTTGAATGTTAAATAGATGATCTTCTTTGTAAACCTTAATTCAATTCACAATAAAAAAAAAATTTTAAATGTCTTTGTAGAGAGTCTCATCTTTCTCTTATGGAGCATTTGGTGGATGCAAACTACTGAATTTACAATTAGTAGTCCAAAACATAACTATACCACCAGGATGCCTTAATCCAATATGAGTGATGTTCTTAGAAAAGAGGAAAAGAGACACAGAGAGAAGAAAGATAGCCAATTAAAGAGGAATCTAAAAGCCAAGGAATGGCTGGGGTTACCAGAAGATGTTCTTCTAGAGATTTTAGAGAAAGGATGGTCCTGCCAACACCCTGAATCAGAATTAAAACTTCCAGAACTGTACGAAAATACATTTCTATTCTTAAAAAATGTAATTCTCAGTAAACTCAAGTATTTAAATTATACTTATTCTGTTACAGTAACTTTTTTTTTTTTAAGTTTTTATTGTGAATTATATGATAGTTTACATGGGAGAACATTAGCTTTACATTCATCCTATCATATTTCATTTCATTGCAATGATTACAATCCCCTCCATGCATCATAAAACAACCAAAGGGTACATTCCACAAGCCTGCCCCTCGACCGTCAGCACACAGCCCTTCTCCCTCCCAAAGTCCAGAGTCCCCAGCCACCCCATTTCTCCATGTCATCATATCTGCCACCATCTCTGGCATCACTGCTTCTCTGGGTCGGGTCCTGCACTATGGACTTCTCCTTTGATGGTCCTAGGGACCTCTTCTCCTGGACTGCAAAATCAGCCACTCCCCTCCTTTTGTTACAAAATGGCCACCTTTACATTTCCTATCTCACAGTCAGTCCTGATAGCAATTATTCACCTTTGAACCACTAAAGTCTTATTCCCATCTCCTTTCATCAGTCCAGTCCAGACAGGTTAGAAACCACTCAATGGAGATTCTACCTTCCCCTGCACCTTCTGGAACTAGGCTCCCTCTTGAAAGCTCATAAGCCAGTCATACCTATGTAGCCTTCCCGTTTTGGGTTGCCAGTGTCTAAGTTGCCCATCCCTGTCAATCCTGTGTACCGATGGGGTGGGAATAATCCTCATTGTAAAGATTTGTTAACTCTTTTGAGCTAGTACATCCATAAGTATAGATCAAGTTCATCAAATTGGAGCAGCTTACTCTTTTTTCCCTCTTCTTTCTTCTTCTAGTTGAGTTCTGATCATCCAGCCATTGAAGCCAGGTCAAAAGGATACTATCTGTAAGTATGGGTGTTCTTGTCCAGTAACTTTTTGAAGCACAGTATATTACTTACTTAAGCCTCACAAAACCCCTAGGACATATATATAAACATTTTGCTATAATACATACATAGATTGCAATAATGAGCAATACATCTATCTTGATTGCATGTTTGAAATAGATCAAACATGCAATCAAGATGTATTGCTCATTACTGGTGATTGGAATGCAAAAATAGGGAGCAAAGAGGAGGGTCCAGTAGTTGGAAAATTTGGACTTGGTGATAGAAATGATGCTGGAGAACGAATGATAGATTTCTGCAAGACAAATTATTTGTTTATTTCAAA
>NW_006408537.1:26065536-26072232 GCF_000296735.1 Chrysochloris asiatica
AGGTTGGCCCAGGATCGGACATTGCTTCGTTCTGCTATGCATGGGGTCGCTATGAGTCGGTTCCGACTTGATGGTACCTGACAACAACAACAACATGTATTATATTGTTCCTGGAAAAAAAAAAAATCAGGCAGTCTCACGTCTCACATTTTACAGAATCACAGATTAAAAATAACAAGGTTTATTGGAAAAACAGGGTTAGGGTAGTTCAAATCTATGTACCATACAATAATTGGTACTTTCAATGACAATTTTGACAACCCAGACAGTTAGTTCAGTGTGAATAGAGACTCTCTCTGGGGTGAAAAATGCTGGCATATTGGCATTTTGGCAATGCAGATGGAACTGAAAAGATGAGAAGAGAGGGCTACATTCAATCTACAGAATTATCTATACCTCTGTCTGGGAGGAACAGGAGGAAATGAAACCTGGCTGGAGCAAAACACATGCAAGATTGGAAGTGTGTTTTCTGGAAAAGCAGTCCCTGATGCCGGTGCTCATTTTCTCAAAGCAGATCTGAAAGAGCTTCCTAAAGGCACCAAGCCTAAACTAGAGCCTTTCTTTATAAATAAAGGTTATAAATGTATGCCTACTCCCCTAGCAAAATACCAGATGTAAAGTAACATGATTTGATTGTAATGTTGCATTATTTCCTTATTTATTAATAACATTTGTGTCATAGAATTGTGTCATAGAAATCATATATTATTTCAGTGTAACATATTAGATTTTAGAGTCCTGGTGTGGTACTGTAGGATAAGGACTGAACCCCAAGATCAGTTTGAGCTACTAAGTTGGAGGTTCAAATTCACCAGCCACTCTTTGGGAACCCTATATAGGGTTGTTGTTAGTTGGAAATGACTTGATGGCACTTAACAAAAACAATTATTATTGCTTCAGATTATCCTGCCAATTATGCCAAAACTTGTCCTAGGGGAAAATTATCACATAGTGGTGAAAAACGATATTTCATTTGGCATATGCAGCAAAGAGAAAACAAAAGTGGGAAACAGACTGACATTTCATCATAATAGTCATATGTCGAGTCTGAAAAAACAATAAACAGTATATAAAGGTTAAAAATAAGAAGGGGCTTCTTTCTTCGTAGATATGCTAAAAGTATAGATTCGTTGTGATTGTTGTTCAATAGATCAAAGATACTATGTTGCAGAAACAAAAGTTGGAGGATGGAGTTTAAGGCTCAACATGTTAAGAAAAGGGAAAGATGAGGGATGACTGCCTTTCGTCTACATGTCTTTGCCAAGAAAAGAGCCACCTGGACAGAGTTCATGAACAACTATGACATTTTACCTTTCCTGGGTGTAATATCCTACTTTGTGTTCCCAGAATATTCATATTTATTTGTTGTTATTGTTATATGCCATGGAGTAGGTTCTGACTCATAGCGACCCTGTTCAGGGTTTCCGAGGCTGTAAATCTTTACGGGAGCAGAAAGCCTCATCTTTCTCCTGCGGAACACCTGGTAGTTTCGAACTGCTGACCCTGAGGTTAGCAGCCTGATTCGTAACCACTATGCTACATATTGATGGGCATGTCAAAGTTGTGTCAGGCACCCAAAGTGGCAGTTGACATTTAAAAGTTGAAAGATTGAGTCAAAGTACTGAATTCAGGCCTTCAGATTTCAGGCCATATAGCAATTCCATCAATAATCTAAATCTGGCTTTTTTTGCTTTTGTGGATGTGGCAAGACGCTTTCACTTATGATGATCTTTTACTAGAACATCTGGTTCTTCTCCAGGGTTTCTTCATTAAGCACATCATAGGTAGAGCCTACATGCATCACTTTAATTTGAGCCATCCTTTCCCCCTTAATGTGTGTTGTTGTCATTAGGTACCATCAAGCCAGTTGCAACTAATAGCAACCTTGTGAAAAACAGAAGGAAACACAGCCAGTCTTGTGCATTCCTCACAATCATTGTTAAGCTTGAGTCCATTGTTGCTGCCATTGTGCCAAATCATTTTGTTGGGGGGTTTCCCTCTTATTTACTGACCCTCAACTTCACTTAGCATAGTATCCTTTTCCAGAGACTGGTCCCTCTTGATAATATGTCCACGTATGAGAGATAGTCTTATCAACCTGGCTTCTAAGAAGCATTCTGGTTGTACTTCTTCCAACACAGATTTGTTTGTTCTTCTGGCACTCCATGATACTTTCAAAATTCTTCAACATTTTATCTCAAGGTGTCAGTTATGCTACAGTCTTCCTTATTCACTGTCCAACTTTCTCAGGCGTATGAAGTTACTGAAACTATCATGGTTTCGGTCAGGCATACCTAAGTCCTCAAACTGATAACTTTGATCTTGAACACTTTAAAGAGGTCTTTTATAACAGATCCATGTAATGCAATACGTAGTTTGATTTTTTGACTGCTACTCCCATAAGTGTTGATAGTGGATACATGTAAAATGAAGTCTCGACAAAGCCGATCTTTTCTCCCTTTATCATGATGTTATTAATTGTTTTCTTTGCATTAATGTACAACCCATACAGAAGGTTGTGGACTTTGATTTTCATCAGTAAATATTTTAAGTCCTCTTTGCATTCAGCAAGCAAGATTGTATCATCTGTATATCATAGCTTTTTAACGAGTCTTCCTCCAAACCTGATGCCATGGTCTTCTTCATAGAGCCCAGTTTCTCAGATTATTTTCTCAGCATAGAGATTGAATACTTATGATGAAAGAACACAACCCTGGAACATAATTTTACTAATTTTAAGCCTTCAGTGTCCCCTTGTTCTGTTTGAATAACTGCCTCTTGGTCTATATACAGGTCCCTCGTGAGCACAGTTACGTGTTCTGGAATACTCATTCTCTGCAATATTGTCCATAGCTTATAATGGTTCACACAGTAGAAAAACTTTGCAGTCAGGTAAATATCTTTCTGGCATTCTCGGTTTTCAGCTGAGATTCATCTTTTGGCAGAAACTATATCCCTCATTCCACATCCTTCTCTGAATCCAATTTGAACCTCTGGCAGTTCCCTGTCATTGCTATGCTGCAACCATTTTTGAATTATCTTTATCAAAATTTTACTTGCATACATTATTAATGATATTGTCACTTGCTGTCTTTTTGAGGATTCAAGTACCAAATGAAAAACACTTCCCATTACTTTTGACTTTTCCTGCATCGTCTAGCTTCTAATTCACATTTCAAAAAGTCAGTATAACTTAAGGCACAAGAGAGATTATTTTTGTTTGGTAAAATTATGCCATTTTTCTAAATACTGTCCTAAATTAGGCCCAATGTTTTCTGTCGTATAGGTAGCCGGCATTTCAGGCAGCAGACTGGCGGTCTTGTTTTTCTCCTGACTGTTTGTTCCCCATTCTTAGAAAGAAAGTTTCAAAATAGAGCACTCTTTTTTAGATTTTCTCTAAGCCATGTAAAAACACAAATGGGTCGAGATATCTCACAGTGTCTTGCTTAAACCATTGTGTACCTTTTTGGCATGAGAATTTGTTTGTGGGTGGCAGGCTCAGACCCACTTCGTGACTTTCTTATCCTAACATGAGAACTTTTAACACTCCTGTTGATCTTTGGTGACCACTCTAATGGTTTTTACTGGTGACTGAGTCCAAAATTCTGTTGCCATAGCTCTTTTAAAATAGAATTGCCTCATTCAAGCATCCAAATCCCAAACCAAACTATAGTTCACCAAAAAGAGTCACTAACTGTCATTCTTTAACCAAATGATTAAGAAAAAAACCTAAAGGATTCTGCGCAATCAAAACAACAAGATTTTCAAAGTAAAATACCCCACCCACTAAACTTTAAGAAAACTTGGAAAAATCAAAGAAAAATAAATAAAGTTCATTTTCTGAGAACACTCACCTGGTTGATCTTGAAAGGATGAGGAATGTGAATGTGTGGGGTCCAGAAAAGTAGGGCCTTGCTTGCTGGTGTCTCCTGCACAGTCTCGGTCTCTTCAGACCTTCCAACTACACCACAACTTGTCTTCTGGGAAGATTACCACAAAGTTAGAGTAGTGAAGAAAGAGATTTTATTTAGCACATGCAACAAAGAGAAAACAGAAATGGGAAAAGATCTGACACATAATCAGAACCGTCTCTGTCTACATGTGAAGAAATTACAAAACTAACAATATATAAATAATATGTAAAACTGGCAGTATATAAAGAAAAGGCTTCTTTCTTACATAAGTATGCTTAAAATCATTGAATCATTGCAATTATTTTTCAATAGCTCAAAGATACAGAGTTGCAGAAAAATAGCTGGGAGTAGGGTTTATAGATTCAACACACAGAAGAAACAAAAAAGGAGATGAGGGATTACTAACCTTCAGCTTCGTGTCTTTCTGCCAAGAGCAAGAGCTTCCTGGGCTGAGTTCATGAGATCGTGTGAACTTTTGCCTTTCCTGAATGCAAAATATATCCAGCTCTGTTCTCCCAGAATTGTCACATTGATGGACATGTCAAAATTGTGTACGAATTGTGTCAAGTACTTAACATGGCATTTGACTTTAAGACTGGAAGGCGGAGTCAGAGCGCTGACTTCAGGCCTTAAGATTTCAGGCCCGAAGGCAGTTTGTGGAGCTGGAGGATAAGCACTGAACTGCCCAAAAGGTCAGCAGTTCAAACCCACTAGCTGCTCTCAAAAGTGCCGTACAAGGTCACTGTGAGTCAGAACTGACTGACAGAACAACAACAACAAAAGCAGCATGGATGACAGTAATAAATGGTAGTAATAGATGTCATTGCATCAGTATGACTGCTGGTGATAATTTTAGCCTCAAATCCAAACAGAAGTCTTTCTCCCATCTCCATATAGAGCTAATATGTGAGAGGCAAGTTTCTTCATGTAGTTCACCCTTTAAGCATGCTGTTGCCCTTCAAGGGGTTCACTTTATTAAAAACTGAAACACTTGTCATCCAATTGTTCCCCAACTCATGATGACACCATGTGTATCAGAGATTAACTGTGCTTCAAAGGTGTTCATTGGCTGATTTTAAAAAAGATTAGTAGGCCTTTCTTCTGAGGTGAAGCACATCTGAGTGGACTCAAACATTCAACCTTTCACTTAGCAACCAAGCACATTGACCATTTGCATCAACTGGGGATTCCAAATCCCTTCTTTCTATGAACCCTAAGCATCATCTCCTGCATTCATCCTATCCCACCACAAAGCTAGTATAGGAGGCTCATTTCTAGGTCATCAAGGATTATGAGATTCTCAGAGCAGTCATGGTCTCAGTGATTGCTTCCTTCACAAGACTTCTGCATTACCATAATTTTTAACTTTTAAGATTCCCCTTACTTTCTTATTAGCTCAGCAAGGAATTTAGAAAGATGTAGTTTTAGACAGTATTTTAAGTGTTTGGTAACCATGAAGTCATGAAACATGCTTGGCTAGTACTTTAGGCTAAGCATTAAGCTGCTAATCTCAATGTCAGTGGTTCAAATCTACCAGCTACTCTATGGGAAGAAGCTGAGGCTGTCTGCTCCCATAAAGATTTACAGTCTTTAGAGTGATCATTTTCCTCTGTCCTATACAGGGTTGCTATGAGTCAGAATTGACTCAACGACATAAGGTTGTGTTTTGATTTTGGTCTGGCAGTAACAAGAGAAATACTGTTGTGATGATTACGGTGATGTGTTAATCTGTGTTTTATCTTGGGTGGGTCGTGATTCTCAGTGGTTTGGCAGTTATGTAATGGTGGTATTTGGCACTTATGTAATTATATAGTTACTTTCCATTTTGTTATTTCGTGTGGACAGTCTCCCATTTCACATAATGCCAATTTTCGTATAATAGCATGGACTTTGAAACCTAATAATGTAAATAAAAAAGGAGTAAGTTAAAAAAAAAAAAAAAAAAAGGAAACTCCCAACAAGATGGACTGGCACCAGGGCTGCAGTGATGGGCTCAAACATAAAAGAGTGGGTCTATTGTATTGCAAGAAAGAGAGCAGTCTGGTTTGCCAGGGCGGCCAGGCGGTGCGGGTGAGTGGGGGCTCCGGGATGGGGTGGGGGGGCAACTCGCGAGTTAAACCTCCCAGGTAGGAACTCACAGTCTCACAGCCCGCGTGAATCTCAGCACGCCAGAGCCTTAGACCTGCTTCTTTGAGAAATCATTGTGCAAGGAATTACAGGCTTCTTAAAATTGCAACGTGGCAGCCCCAGCTCCTTTGGGCTTGAGGGGGCGGGGCGGGAACCAGCTCATGCAGAGCCTCCAGTAGCTGGGAGACTCAAACAGAGAGAGCCACTGGTGACACCTACCCCAAGGTGGGATTTCTGCACATGCAGTGGACAGAGGGAAGTTAGTTTAAAAGGGGAAAAAAAAAAAAAAAAGCCTGCAGGGAAAGAGAAGTGGCGACTGTCTGACATCATCAGGCACAGACTGTGCCTGCCTGAGCCACTTCTGCCCTGCCCATTGACCCGTGTCCACCGACCAGCGGACCCCCCACCCCAGCACAGTCCAACCACAGTCCAACCGTGTTCCCGGGGCCCGCCGGGCACTCACGCACACAGGCGAGCAGCTCCCCTCCTGCCCGAGCCGCGTACCACAGGCCTGCCAGATGCGCAAAAGAGAGCGACCCACCTCCCGCTGAACTGAGCAGCGTCCCTCAGCCCTGCCGGGCGTGTGCCGGCAAACAGCTCACCTCACGCTCAACTGAACCGCGGGGCGCGGGGGCAGGCAGCCCCTCTCCTGCCG
>NW_006408537.1:26077945-26083253 GCF_000296735.1 Chrysochloris asiatica
CTCATAGCAACCCCATGCACAGCAGAACGAAACAATGTAACTATTACTTTTTTTAATTCTGTATTTACATTTAATCCAAATGTTGAAAATGTTAAAGGAAAATAACTTTTACTTAGCAACAAAGGTCCTTGAAGAGAAGCATAAATTTCTCAAAATTTCTCACAACTGATGATAATTTTTCAGTTTCCCAGGCTGATTTCTTGTTTTTATATTCCTACCTGAAGTAAGCACTACTTACTTTTCTGTCAGTGTATCATACAGTCGTATGCCTCATGATGTCTGTTTGGGCAGAATTGAACCTCATATATGTCTGTAATTCCATAAATGTATAACAGCATGTAGGAATCCTGCTCACAGAAGGGAACATAGCAAACACAACTTACCACATGCAGCATGTGTGTCTCATGTCTCTTGTATACAAAGCAACTGCGCTCCCAGGAGTATAATGGTACAGTACAGATGTAACCTATAATACATATGTCTTGGTAGTATAATAAATACCTATGATAATAATGTATGCTTGTGCTCTGCTGTATTTTCGATCTAAAAAGTTTACTGTATAACAGCATGTGCAATGACGTGTAGGCAGTATCACCCAATCTCATGTATCGAACGACTCTTGAGTGTATCTCTCTATTTATTGTCTTTCAAAAATGTTACTGTGAAGTCCATCATGTTGCCCAAATGCAGAAACACCTGTTCTAGTGAAAATAGCCACAAGAGACAAAGGAGAAGTGTTGGTTTTGAAATAAAAAAACAAAAAGGAGGGAAACTAGTGAATGCTATTACACGTGACTTAGGCATGTTATACTCAGCAATATGATGATCATCAAAACAAAATTTCTCCATGGTGTTAAAGGATTGGCTCCACTGAAATGTACAACACAAATGAACATAGAAAAGGGACCTACATCAGATATGGAAAAATTTCTAATGACATGAATAAAGGGGGGAAAAAAGTGAAATCCTCTCAGTACCTTTATGATCACTGACTGGTAAGGCATGAAACTTGTTCACAATAGCTAACGAAAAGAAGGACCAGAATATGGTATGATGTTTGCACAATGTCCAAATCACATACCATCCTATTTCACAGAATGCATCATGGACATTAGTTATACATGACTGTACTATGATGGATTGTTTGTTGCTGTGATACTGGAAGCTATGCCACCAGTATTTCAAATACCAGTGAGGGCACCCATAGTGGGCAGGTTTCAGCAAAGCTTCCAGACTAAGACAAGGAAGAAAATCCTGGCAATCTACGTCTTTAAAAATTGAAAACCTTATGAATAGCATCAGAACATTGTCTGATATAGTGACAGAAGATCTGCCCTTCCAGTTGGAAGGCACTTTCAAAATATGACAGAAAAAGAGCTGCCTCTTCAAAAGAAAGTCAATTGTAATTGCCTAAATGGAATAAAGTTTTCAGCAACTTCATTTGCTGATGTGACATGACTCCTAAAGAGAAGAAACAGCTGCAAACATCCATTAATAATTGAAAGGCACAATATAAGAAGTATGAATAGAGGAAAATGGAAAAATGTCAAAAATGAAATGAAATGCTTAACGACAGATATCCTAGACATTATGTAGCAGAAATGGGCTGGTATTTGGACATTTTAATGGTCTACTGTGCTGAAACAGTTGCTGGAGAAGGATGTCATGCTGGGTAAGGTGGAGGGTCAGAGAAAAAAAGGAAGATCCCTAACGAGATGGATTGGCCAGGTGACATCATTGATGGACTCAAGTGTGGCAGCGGTAGTAAGGTTGGCCCAGGATCGGACATTGTTTCGTTCTGCTGTGCATGGGGTCGCTATGAGTCGGTTCCAACTCAATGGCACCTGACAACAACAACAACTGTGCTGAAATGACAAATTAAAAAGAGGAATGGCATCACATTCATCATCAAAAATATTTCAAAATCAGTGTTGGCAGTGATACAATAATATCCATATACCTATAAGGAATACCAGTTAATATGACTATTATTAAAATTTATGCACCAATAATTATTGTGAAATATCAAGAAACTGAAGATTTTTACCAGCTTATACAGTCTGAAATTGACTTAGCATGCAATCAAGATACATTGATAATTACTGGTGATTGAAATGTGAAAGCTTGAAACGGAAGGATCAGTAGTTGGAAAATATGGCCTTTGTGACAGAAACTAGATAAGTGCTAGAGATCGAATGATAGAATTTTGTAAGACCACCAGCATATTAATTGAAAAGGCTGTTTTCAACAGCATAAATGGCCGCCATACCTAGGAATCAAATTGACTTCATCTGCAAAAAGATATGACAGAGAAAGTCAATGTAATTCAGAACAGACCATCATTTGCTCTCACCATACTTATCCAATGTGTATGCTGAGAAAAAATCCAAGAAGCTGTCATTTGTGAAGAAGAGCACAGCATCAAGATTGGAGAAAGAGTTATTAATAGCTTGGGATGTGCATATGATAAAACCTTGCTTGCTGAAAGCAAAGAAGATTTGAAACGCTTACTGATGAAGATCAACGATCACAGCCTTCAGTATGGATTGTACTTTTCAATGTAAAGTAAATGAAAATCTTCACAACTGGACCAATAAATAACATCATGATCAATGGAAAAAAGGTTGACGTTGTCAAGGACTTCATTTTGCTTGGATCCATAATCAACATCGATAGAAGTAGGAGTCAAGAAATCAAATGAAGTATTTTATTGGATAAATCTACTACAAAAGACCTCTTTCAAGTGTTAAAAAGCAAAGATGTCACTTTAAGAAATAAGGTGTACCTGACACAAGCAATAGTGTTTTCAATTGCCTCATATGCCTGGAAAAGATGGATGATGAATAAACAAGACCAAAAAAGAATTGATGCCCTTGAATTATGGTGTTTGCAAAGAATATTGAATATACTGTGGACTGCTGGAAGAACAATTAAATCTGCCTTAGAAGAAATACTGCCAGAATGCTCCTTAAAACCTAAGATTATGGCACTTGACCACCCTTTAGTTCTGGAGCAAAACTCACCCTTGTGGTCCAATTTTCAGCCAATCAGTAGATAGGCACATAGGGGGACAACAACACTGGTAAGGTATGTTCATCATGGAATGGCTGGCCATGGAATGGTGAGTCAATATCAAAAAGGCAACATTTTTCTAAGGACAAAATTGAAACGGGATGGGCAGGATAGTGGAATGGAAGTAAGAGCCACAAGGAGGAAGTAGGATAATGGTTGTTACATGGAGGCGATTGCAATCACTGAGATGAAACAAAGTGCATGATTTGTTGAATGTAAAACTGATGATCTTCTCTGCAAACTTTCACTTAATTCATAACAAAGAGATTGGGGAAGAAAAAAAAAAAGACAAGGATAGTGAGACTTTTCATGTACTTTGGGTGCATTATCGGGAGAGATCAGTGCCTGGAGAAGGATATCATGCTTGGCAAAGTAGAATATCAGTAAAAAAGAATACCCTCAACAAGATAAATTAACACAGTGGCTATACAATGGGCTCAAACATAACAATGCTTGTGAGGATGGTGCAAGGCTTGCAGTATTTAATTTTGTTCTACGGGGTCGCTGTGAGTCAGAATTGACTTGATAGCACCTAGTAACAAAACAATTTGGATTGATAAAATGTGTTTGGCACCTACGCATTGCTACTGACTTACTTGGAACTATGTTATTGATACAATCGCTCTACAAAAATGGATAAAGTTAAGACTGTGAAAGGATTAAATTATGTTTCAAGTACCCTTAACGTTTCTAAGAACTTAAGAAATCTGAGACAGTTATAATCAGAAAGTCATGTTTTTGCTACTTCACTTATAGGAAAGAAAATTTAAGTGGTTACCTCAGCACTTAATACTCTCAGGTAAAATGATAATGAAATGACTTTTTATAGATGCAAATGTATTCTATTTTAAATTTTCCAAAGAAAACTTCCTGTTAAAGAATTTGATGTAGTGGTTTTATTTCTGACTCTACAGAAGCTTCGTTGGAAACGAGTCTCAATTTCATTTGCCCCTACCCTGTGTCTATTGTCCTTTAGTTAACTCTGCCTTGTTCTGATTTACCTGAATAGAAATGACAAGAGTATTTGTAAATATTTGTAAATATTCAGGAAAAGGTGAGAATGATTTCCCTTTCTGTTTTTGACCAATAAACAATCAAAATCTTTGAAGATGTACGAGATCGGAATGACACAGCTCTTACGTTATTTTTCACACTCACACAGACCCCTATACCAATACCATCACACCAGACCCATCTGGATTTTTGAAGGAGCTTAATAAAATGTCTCTGAAAAGAAAAACAATATAACCACAAAAATCTAGCATTTTCTCTATCCTCTAAGCACTAGAACATTATTTTATTTCCCCGTCATTATGTTTTTTATAATACTTGATGCCAGTTATTAAACCAATCTTCAGTTTACTCTCCACTAGGCATGTCAATCCTTATTCTTTTCATTCCTTCTCACAAATCTAATTTTCTCATCCTTTAATAAAGTTATGGCTTTTCTCTGAAATCTCTTCAAATCTGTGTTCCTTTCAAAAAGAGTCATCATCATATCCTTCCCATCCATACAAAATGTGTTCCTGGACCTTGAGAAGGCAGCTGTGAACAGATTCCTGCGGCCTAGAAAAGTTATGCAAAAATGTCTTTGTACCCATCTCTTGAAGACCTGAAAGTTGACAAAGTAATTCAGGCACAAGCTATCTTTTCTGCAAACCCTGTCAACCCAGCAGTCTTGTCAGAAACCTCTACTCCTATCTCTCAAAATGGAAATCTCTATCCTAAACTGTATCCCGAGCTCCCTCAGTACATGGGTCTGAGTCTAAACGAAGAAGAAATATATGTAGACATGGCCTTGGTTTCCGGAGCACAAGGGTAGGGACCAATAGTAGCAAGACCTTGTAGTATGAACCAGATGGTGGCTCCTGTAACTGGCAATGATGTTGGGATTCGAAGAGCAGAAATTAAGCAAGAGATTCGTGAAGTTACTTTATGTAAGGATCAAGATGGAAAAATTGGTCTCAGGCTTTAATCAGTAGATAATGGTGTGTTTGTTCAACTAGTCCAGGCTAATTCTCCATCATCTTTGGTTGGTCTGAGACTTGGGGATCAGATACTTCAGATTAATGGAAAAAACTGCTGACTAGAGCTCGGACAAAGCACACAAAGCGCTCAAACAGGCATTTGGAGAGAAGATTACCATGATCATTCATGACATGCCCTATGAACGGACTGTTACCAGGTATAAGGATAGTACTGGACATGTCGATTTTATCTTTTTTTTTTTTTTTTT
>NW_006408537.1:26086628-26094508 GCF_000296735.1 Chrysochloris asiatica
TTTATCTTTAAAAATGGAAAAATAACATCCATAGTGAAAGACCGTTCTGCAGCCAGAAATGGTCCTCTCACTGAACATAACATCTGTGAGATCAATGTACAGCATATCATGGGATTAAAGGACTCTCAAGTTGCAGACATATTATCAATATTTGGGACTGTAGTTACTATTACAATCATGTCTGCTTTCATCTTTGACCATATTATTAAACAGGTGGCACCAAGCATTATGAAAAGCTTGATGGATCATACCATTCCTGAGGTTTAAAAGCCGAGTCTCCTAATAGAGACATAGCTGAACTGCTCCAGTTTACTTCTCTAGCAATTCTGTATTATGTACAAGAAGCTTTCCAGGAGCCAGCGACCGTATGGTGTATGAGGACCTACCTTTCTTCCTTTTATATGACTGGGAATCCTACCCATGACCTGTCTCTTGTTCACACTTCAAGATAGCTATAGTCTTATCCTGGCTTCACAGGTGTACTGACCATCATTGGAAACTTGATGCTTCCATAAACCATTAGGATGAAGATGACTGTGAAAGGATTAGCTTTGTGTTAACATTGGTCACTTTTCATTGGTCACTTTTATTCAAGATATGGAGTAGTGCTTTTCATATGACTTTATTTCTATATTAGTATTATTAATAGTACACTTAGATTTATTGCCTTTAATGGGTTTGTTTGTTTTTTTCAGTTTTGTGTGTACACAGCATCAATTAAGTAACATTGGCTTCATTCCATGTAAGCATTAGAGTATGTAGACTGTGAAGGTTGTGATTATCATTACATTTTAACTACCTTCACTTACTATGCTTCAACTGTTGCCTTAACCATGTTTAAGTACTAGAATAAAAGCCAAAATATAATTATTGCTGCCTTTTTAAAGTCCAAAATGTAATTCCTTATTAAGTTGGACTATATGCTTACCCAGAACAATGTAATGGTCTTTAGCTATTGTACAGCTGTTCAATTTCGAGATTTTCTAGTAAAATTGCATAATGGAAACCTTTTTTCTAAAAGTTTGATTTACTGGTATCACTTTCTGAGAAATGAATTGCTATATATTTAATGTAAAAATTCTTATACTAAACAGGATATACCTTTAACTCCTTTTGTTTCATTTTTAGATTTCATTTGTAGTGGGATAAGACCTAATTTTGACATTGTGTAATCGAGCTATACTTGTAATTGTCTAGAATGTCTTCTTGGGAATTTGAATTATTTCCTGACTCCTTCTTGCTGACAAAATGCCATGGACACCATTCTGATGCTCTTTGTTTTATGTTTATTCTATTTTAATGACATATGTATAAATAAAGTACAATTTCACCAGAAAAAGAAAGAAAGAAATACAAGGGGACTTCAAAAAGTTCATGGAAAAATTCCGTTATCATTTAATTCCAGTTTTATACAAATTTTTGAAACCTCTTCATATATATCTTGTATCCCTGCATGGAAATATTACTATTAATATGGACTGATGCTTCTAAAGCTTTTAATTCTAAATTAAACTATAGAATTAATAATGTTCTTAAATGTCAGTAAACCAAAGTGTTTCTGAACTCCAAAGCCTTGCCTAAGACAGCACTGAAGTGGAATAAAGTCATTTTATATTCCTTCCAGCTATATATGAACATTCTAATTTCTCTGCATCATCATCAATTTTTTTTCTCATTTTCTGTTTTCAATTATGATACACATTACAATGGGTGTAAGGTGGTATTCTGTTGCTGCTTTGATTTGCATTTCTCAATAATTAGAGTCCTGGTGTGGCACTGTAACATAAGCACTGGACTGCTAACCTCAAGGTCAGCAGTTCACACCCATCAGCTGCTCTCGGAAATCCTATACAGGATCGCTATGAGCCTGAATTTACTTGATGGCCCACAACAACAATAATTAATAGTGTTGTGCAACCATCTTTGCTTGTGGTCATTTGTGTATCTTCTATGGAAAAGTATCTATTGAAGACCATGTTTTAATTGAGTTGTTTAATCATTTTGTTGCTCAGTTATAAGAGTTTTTCTTAATAAGTTCTGTACACTAGACTCTTCTAAGATATAAGATTTTCAAATATTTTCTCCCATACTGTGAGGTGTCTTTTCAATCTCTTAATAGTATTTTTTTGGGGTGCAAAAGTTTTTAATCATGATAAAACATACTTTATCCGTTGTTTCTTCTGTTGCTCAGACTTTTAGTGCCCTATCTTGAAGAAAAATCTAAGATTTCAAAGATTTACCTATATATTTTCCTCAATAATTTTCAGGTTAGCAAGTACACTTGGGCCTTTAATCCATTTTGAAATAATTTTGCATATAGCATGAGGTAGGGGTCTAATTTCATTCTTCTTCATTCAGTTGTCTCTCCACCATTTTGTTAGATAAGACTGTTCTTTCCTGCCCATCACTCCTCAATGTAGGGGCTTGTATGTTGCTGTAATGCTAGAAGCTATGCCACCAGTATTTTAAATAAGAGAAGTACTTAAATACCCATGGTAGACAGATTTTAGTCTAAGACAGACTAGTAATAATGAGAGGTAGATCATTTCTGAATCACTAGCCACTGGAAACCTTAAAAACAACAACAGAAAACTGATAGATGTAGTGTCAGAAGATGAGCCTTAAGGTTGGAAGGTACTCAAAATACAACTGGGGAAGAGCTACCTTCTCAAAGTAGAATTGACCTCAATGATACGGATGCAGTTAAGTTTTCATTACCTTCATTTGCTGATGTGTCACAACACATAATGAAAAGAAACAACTGCAAACATCTGTTAATAATCAGAACATGGAATGTACAAAATATGAGCCTAGAGAAACTGAAAATTGTCAAAAATGAAATGGAATGCATAAAGATTGATGTTCAAGGAATTAGTGAGCTGAAATGGACTAACATTGGCCATTTTGAATCAGACAATCATATACTGTGCAGGGAACAACAAATTCAAGAAGAATGGTGTCACATTCATGATCAAAAAGAAAATTTTAAGATATATCTTGAAGTGTAATGCTGTCTGTGGTAAGATAATATCACTAGACATGCATGGAAGAAAAGCTAATACCACAATTATTCAAATTTGCACACCAACCACTAATGCCAGTGATGATGAAATTGAAGAAGTCTACCAACTTCTTCAATCTGAAATTGATCAAACATAAACTAAAGATGCTTTGATAATTACTAGCAATTGGAATGTGAAAGTTTGAAACAAAAAGGAATGATCAGTATTTGAAAATGTGGCCTTGGTGATA
The DNA here is from genome assembly GCF_000296735.1 of Chrysochloris asiatica. NCBI lineage: Eukaryota > Metazoa > Chordata > Mammalia > Afrosoricida > Chrysochloridae > Chrysochloris > Chrysochloris asiatica. The sequence continues at coordinate 26,089,881 of NW_006408537.1, forward strand.
GACCATAAGAATTGTGGGATGACATCAAGAACATCACACATGAAGAATGCAAACTCTCATTCAATCATTCAAGATCAAAAGGGCAACATTTACCCAAAGACAAAGTTGAGAAGGGAAGGAAATTGGAATGGAAATGGGAACTATGCAAAGTAAGTGGGATAACTATTGTTGCATGGGAAGGATTGCAACCTTTGAGATGAAACAAAGTGTATGATTTGTTGAATGTAAAACTGATGCTCTTCTCTGTAAACTCTCCTTAGAAATATGGAAAAATAAGAAAAGACCAAACTGGATGTCAGCAGAGACTCTGAAACTTTCTTTTTCTTGTTTTCAATATGAAGGAATTTTTTTTTTCCAGATGGTACCAGTAATGACAGTATCATATTCACACTCACAGGCTGCAATAGATTCCAAAATTTTGCATTAATTTCCACGTACCTTGATGTTTATGAAATTCAATCCAAACATTTCATTTCTTTCTTGTTCTACTTTCTCCAGGATTGTCTCACATAATTATCTAGAGATGTCAGGGGTGGCCTTACATCCTGACATCATTAACTTGTATTTTTTCTACCTCTGGAAGGTAACAGGAACCTTCTCAAGGTTGTGAACTCTAAATACCATCACCAAACACTGCACATTCCACAAATGTGGTTTTCCTTTTCCTTCACCAGAAAAAGCAGTCATAATGCTAGAGTCAACAGTGATGTTGAGTGGCATAAGTATATATTTTTTAAAGACTTGGGCTTTTTCACCAAGGACCCATCAACATGAGTAACATGACCATCAAAACCCTGAAGAAGGCAACAAAAGTCATCATTGAGAAGCCAGGACACACTCTTGGGACACCACCCACACTAACAAGCATGTTTGCGAGGAGATCTCCATTATTTCCAACAAGACACTCTGTAAAATTACAAGATAACAAGCTATGTCATGTGTCTGATGAGGTGGATTCAGAGATCCCTGAGATGTATCTGCAAAAAAGAGAAGAGAAAACAGGGGGAGAATGCTGTTCTTGACGATTGAGCCTTAGATCAAGAGAAAATGGAAGTTGATCCTAATATTTAAAGAATGCTGAAGTTCTCGGACTCTGTCCAACCTGCAGGTTTCTCAACCCACTAAACTTCTTTCTCTTCCTTAAGGAAACATTTTAAATTGAGATTATGTGGCAGTCCCTGTGCTAGGCATCAAAGTTTGAAAATTAAATAAGGTATTAGCTCTGACTGTAAGGTGCTCATTGTTGGTGTTGTTATGTGCCGTGGAGTCAATTCCGACCCATAGTAACCCTGTACAGGGTTTCCAAGACTGTAAATCTTTACAGGAGCAGAAAGCCTCATCTTTCTCCCATGGAACAGCTAGTAGTTTTGAAATGCTGGCTCTGAGGTTTGCAGCCCAATTCGCAACCACTACGCTACCAGAGGTCCTTAATCTAGCAGGTAGAAAACAGAAAGAGTTATAACACCTTGCTGAAAGGAATAGAGAGAGCAAAAAGCAATGACACAGAAATGGTGGCAGCTGAAGCAGCAGAATCAGGAGACCTGCAGCAGAGGGTGGACTTTGGGCCTCTGGATTGAGAATTCTGAGTAACTTTAGGCAGGAGGTTTGCTGGTAGAGTATGGTGACTCTGGGCACTTGGTGGAGCTAGGTTTGCTGACCCACTAAGCTAGAGCTGAGCATCTTTGAGCACAGGCTATCTGGTGAAATGGGGTGCCTTTGGACTCTTATGAAGGTGTTGTTAAGTGCCGTCGAGTCAGTTCTGACTCATAGTGATACTGTATAGAGCTTTTGAGGAGCAGCTGGTGGGTTTGAACTGCTGACCTTGTGGTTCAAAATGACCATGTGGTCCAGGGCATTATCCTGCAGCACCATACTTAGACAAAACTAAAAGAGCTTTGTAACACTTGTAGAGGTCAAGGGGCTACAGAGAGGTATGTCTGCCAACAGTACTGAGAAGAGGCTATCCTGATTGGAGAATTGTGTTCGCAGTCATTTCTGGTCCTGAATTGTAACCTAGCATATGAATTGGGTTGCTAACCTCACAGTCAGCAGTTTGAAACTACCAGATGTCCTGTGGGAGAAAGATGAGGCTTTCTGCTCCTCTGCCACACCGTTCTTACATTATTATACACATTTTTTAAAATAAAAGAAATGGAGTACAATAAAGACATATTTTTAGTGTAAGAATCACAAAGTTAATTCATTATTGATAACTAATTTTAAGATAATTTCAAAAGAATGTATAGTCAAAAGAATGCAGCAGATGGCATTAAGATCAGTCAGTTTCTTCTTAGTTTTTATGTTTGCTTGTTCTGCTTGGAAGTTCATTTTCATGGTAAGTTGTGAAGTATTAACTTTCTTTGGGGTTACCTTATAGTCTATTAATTTTCCCTCCAATTAAGACAACCTATTGTATCCTGTAATCTACCTGACCTCCTCGCCACCTGAATCTCTGTTCCTACATTTTTCCCTTCTTTGACATTGTTATTATTTTGATTTTTGGTTGACCTCCCAGCTCCTTTGAATTCATTGTTGTAATTTTGTTCTGTTACAGACTCTGCTATCCATCATCTGAGTTTCAGGTGGTGTTGCTATGCCTGTCAATCGCTGGTTGTGGTCTGTCCTTGTTGATTTTCAGTCTAAATAACTCCCTTTAGGATGTTTTGAAGTGCTGGATTGGTTTTGACAAAATCTCTTAGCTTCTGTTTATCCTGGAATGTTTTGATAGCACCATTGTATTTGATTGACAATTTTTCTGGATAGATGAGTCTTGGTTGGCATTTTTTTTTTTCTTTTAGGATTTTGTGTATGTCTCCCCATTGCCTTCTTGCCTGCATGGTTTCTGCTGAATAGTCAGAGCTTAATCTGATTTGCTTGCCTTTATAAGTAACATTTCTCTTTTCCCTGTCTGCTTTTAGGATTCTCTCCTTGTCTTTGGTTTTTGGAGAGCTTGATTATGATATGTCTTGGTGATTTTCTTTTGGGGTCTATCATTCCCAGGGTACATTTGGCTTCTTGAATATTTATCTTCTCATCTTTCAAGATGTTAGAGAAATTTTCTTCCAGAAGCTCTTCAACTATCTCCTCTGTGGACTTCTCTGATTCTTCCTGTTCTGGAATGTCAATAATTCTTAAATTGTTCCTCTTCATGTTATCCAGCATGAATCTTAGACTCTATTCAGATTTTTTAATCCTTTTTTCTGCTTACTCTTCTATTTTAGCAGTATTGAGAGATTTGTCTTCCAGCTCACTGGTTCTGGCTTCCATCTCCTCAATTCTACTCCTTTCCACTTTCAGTGTATTGTCCATTTCTGATATATTTTTATTAATCATCTGAACCTCTTTTTGCAGGTTTTGAATTGTTTCCCATGCTGTATCGATCTTATTTGATTGATCTTGTAGTACTTTCCTGACTTCTATGTTTTCCTCCACCTCTTTTTGGAGCATTTGAATTTTTTTCCATATCATTCTTCTGAATACCTTCTCAGGCAAATCCAAAACCTGCTCTTCCTCTTCTAGAAAGCCTTTGTCTGCTTCCAGCTCATTTGTCTCAGTTATTCTTTTCTGATTTTGGACATGGTTTGAGATCTTTTGTTGTGTTTTTCTGGTTATTTCCAGTAGTTATGTGGGTTTTTAATGCTTAAATGAATTTTTGTTGCCTGTGTTATCAAGCTTACTGGCTGTCTCCTGGTGGATATGATCAGGAGATAGGCTTCCCTTGTCACATGTAATGCTTAGCAGCTGTTATTGGCTCTTGTCTGAATGGTAGAATATTATGGAATATGCTTGTAGCTTGGCTATATGGCCAAGATTGCTGTTTCTTCTTGGATAACATAGGGAGGAAAAGCTCCCTCCTCCAGGAAAAATGTGTGATCAAAAGGACCAAAAACAGAAGCAGTATAAAAGGAGAGACAAAATCCACCATGCTGAAACAAAAATAAAACTGAGGCTGACTGACCAGTCACCTTGTTTCATAGGCAGTGTTTGTGCTCCATAGAAGCCTCCAGCAGTGAGTGGGGGTGTCTACTTTCTCAGGCCCCTCCTCTAGTCACCACCGTAGAGGTGTGCAGATAGATATTTAGAAGTTAATGGGAGAAAGATTGTCTACTATTTTTGTCTCTGAAGGTCAGTTAGGTATTTGCATGTGCACAACATAATTCTCGAAATAGTTGTATAATTTTATGTTGGGGTTTTACAGATAGTTCATATGGTTTGTCTGCCAGGCCAAACCTGCTTTTTTCTTGCTTGATAAGCTGGAGTAAAGGGTCCCACACAAGTTAACTTTAGGGTTGGGACCCAGAGGCAGAAGTCATAAATCACAGCCTAAGAATCTGCCCTTGGGACCGATGGGGCTCTTTCTCTCTGTACTGTGAGAAAACTGTGGGCTCAACACTGTACTTTTTTGGGGGCATGCACCAACCTGCCTGAAGGCATCCAGGCAGGGCAAAGAAGGCACAACAGAGAAGAAGAGGAAAAAATGTGTAGAATCTCCCCACACCTCCTTTTGCAGTATCACTGTGCCACTTTTAGCACCAGTTCACTGTGTCATTCTGGCTGTAGCCCTGCTCTTGAACTCCACCCAGGCACAGTGGGAGTCCCATGTCTCAACTGATTTCTAAAATGCAATA
>NW_006408537.1:26095903-26097501 GCF_000296735.1 Chrysochloris asiatica
CCTGCTTGGTCTAGTATTCTGTGTTGTTGCTGACAGAGATCCTCACTGCCCTGCTACCCAATCTGCCATCTTGTTTGTTCTCTGAAACTTACTCTTGAGTGTGTTATTATTGTTGTTGTTTAGTTCCCTGAAGTCAGTTCTGACTCATAGCGACTCTGTATAGAGTTTCCAAGCAGTGGCCAGTGAGTTTGAACCACTAACCTTGTGGTTAACAGTCAAATGCTTATCCAATAGCATTAAACCAGGTCTTGATGGATTGAAATGTATCACAAACTGATGCAGCACTGGAGGCACTCCCTCATCTATGTCAAAAATTTATAAAACTATCACTGGGCCAAGCAATTGGAAAAGATCCATATCTATGTCCATTCCAAAGAAAGGTGACGCAACAGAATGTGAAAATCATCAACCAATATCATTAATATCACATGCTTGCAAGATTTTGCTGAAGATAATTTTTCAAAAATGATTATAGCAATACATCAACAGACAGCTGGCAGAAATTCAAGTACGATTTAGAAGAGGCTATGGAACAAGGCATACCAATGTAGGTGTCAGATGGATCTTGGATAAAAACAGAGAATACCAGAAAAATGTTTACTAGTGCTTCATTGATGATTCAATCATTTGCATGGATCATAATAAACTATAGATGACATTGGAAAGAATGACTATTCCTGAATGCTTAAATGTGCTCACGAGGAACCTGTACATCAACCAAGAGGCAGTCATTAGAACAAACCAAAAAGATATTAGTGGTTTAAAATTGGAAAAGATATCAGTCAGTGCTATGCCCTCTCACTGTATTTATTCAATCTGTATGCTGAACAAAAAATCTGAAAAACTGAATTATATGAAGAAGAATACAGTATCAGGATTAGAGGAAAATTCATTAACAACCTGTAGAGTCCTGGTGTGGCGCTGCAGGTTAGTGCACTGGACTACAAGGTTGGATTGCACCGCAAGTCAGTGGTTCAAGCTCCCCAGCTGTAGAGACCCTAAACAGGGTTGCTATGAGTAGGAACCAACTCGACAGCACTTAACAACAACAACACAACAATATGCACATGACCCAACCTTGCTGGCTCAGTGTAAAGAAGACTTGAAATAGTTGTTGATGAAGATTAAAAACTATAGTATGGACTACACCTCAATATAAAGAAAACAAAAGTCCTCACAATTGGACTAATACATAACATCATGATAAATGGATAAGAGACTGAAGTTGCCAAAGACTTCAATTTGCTTGAATTCACAATCAATGCACATGGACAGCAATCTAGAAAAAAAATGACATATTGCATTCATCAAATTTGCTGCAAAATTGGGTCCCCTTAATGCAAACCCCCTTCCAAGACTAAGACTCAATGGAAATACGTGCTTTGATTGGTGACCACACGCATCGCCAATAGGGGGAAGTGGGGTAAAAGCAGCAATGAAGTGGCAAGCTAAGCCTTAGAGTGTTCGGTGGGCTTCTGTGGACCCAGATGGGGACCTGGTTGGCCAGGTCTGCAGGAGGACTCCAGACACCCAGGTGAATGGGCTGCACCTGGAAAAGGATTAGGGAGGATGGGTTCTTTGTCTATGGAACAAAGAAC
>NW_006408537.1:26099222-26103270 GCF_000296735.1 Chrysochloris asiatica
ATCCACCCAGAGACACAAGGAAGCTGGTGAAGGATCATCTTACTTAGCTCAGAAAAGAATTTCATGCTTATCTGTGGCTAACACAATGGACTGTACAGAGGAAATGCTTTCGCTTATCAGAAAAAAAGATGTCAACATCATAATAATACTGTGCAGAAGTAGAACAAAGAAACTGAGAAAATTAGTGCTATAAAAATTATTTTAGCCACAACTCTCCTCAGCACACTTCTAATCACAGTATTTTTTGCCTCCCACACACAAAGATTAGAGATCTACATCATTTCTTTGCACCCTCGAGAACTAAGACCAGCACTAAACCACTCTGAATAAAGTGCTTTAAACAGTTTACCTAAAACCTGAAAGCAATTGCCAGAAAAACCTCTGAGCTATGTACCACCACAAGGTTAGAGCTTCTAAGAGTATTGTAGGCTCATAAAATGGCATAAACAGGCATGCTTTTTATTGTCTTTCTTAATCTTGAAAGAATTGCTGATTTAATTTAAACAAAAATATTTAAGAGCAAAACCCATACCAGTTGCATGTAGCAATATATGTGATGACTGTTAAGGACACCATATTAGCTTTGTCTTTTAACACACCATCCGACCATCCATTGCCATCGAACTAATGGCGACAAATAGTAACCCTATATTGGGTTTCCCAAAGTAAATCTCCATGGGAGCAGACAGTCTTATCTTTCTCCTGAGGAGTGGCTGGTGAGTTTGAACAGCCGACCTTGTCATTAGCAGTCCAGTGCTTATCTTACAGTGCCATCAAGATCCTCATAACACACCATAAAAATGTCAGCTAATGTCAGATTAAGTCTAAAATGAACATATTAAATTTCCATTGGGTTGAAATATTCAATTAGAAGTGTTTTAACATTTTCCCTCATGGAGATTTTTCTGGTAATCCTTAAAGAATATGTCTCACAAGCTAAATCTTTGCCTCTAGTGTCTGTATTGCTTCCCAGTCCTCTAAATGTGATATGTTTTCACTAAAATTCACTGGTAATGATACAAGCAAAGAAACTGAAGCACAAGCAAATATTGGCATCTCGAAAATTTGAAATAAGATATTTTAACCAAGTGACTACTGATAGTGGTCATGCATGAATGACCTTTTTATGGTTGAATATTATTCAGACCGACTTCAAAAATCCAGATTAATTAGCAATTCAACTTCTCAGAACTGTTAATAATGAAAGCATAATTACAAAGGGGTTGCACATTTGCAAAAGAATTTTTCTGTTAGATTTTTAAATTATAAATATATCTTTAGAGTTTAATTTTGTTTGCATTTGTATTTGTCCTAAAACAAACCATCCAAACCCATTGCCATAGAGTCAATTTCATCAGTGCATAGCAATCACATGTGGTACAACATAAGATTGCTCCATATGGTTTTCTAAACTATAATCATTACAGAAACAGATCATGTTTCTTCTGTGATAGGGACAAATCATTTGTACCACCCAGGAATCTTGTATCATTCCTACAACTTTGAAAATAACAAAACTCTCAGAGCTTTGTTCCTCTGTGCACAAATCCTTCACTTCACTCTGATCTGACCTCTTGTCTTCATTAGGCTTTGGCTCATTTGATTCAGGAAATAGCATCAAGTGTGGCTGAGGCACAGGACTTAAATAATGTAAGAAAAAACCCAAATGCCACAGATTCAGGACCCGATTATAGAGATTACTAATATCATAATCAAGCATTTGGTAGAGATGGAAAAGTAGGTTATTAAAATTCACCATTATAGAAGTCTAGAAATGACAAAATTCAAAGAGATTTCTTTTTAAATTTTTTAATTTACTTTTTGATGCTTTATTTAGGGTGGTAGTGGACTTGAGAAGGAAAGAGAATGTTATCAGGAAAAGGTGTATAAAAGTTAAGTACACTTAGTATGAGACTCCAGAATAAAAGACCTCAATGTATCATGTAGGGTGATCAAATTTGGTGTGAATAAAGGATACTCAGAACAATTATAATAGGGTAAACTTAGTAAGATTAAATCTAAGTTGAACAAAACTCATAAGACATGACTTTGATCAATAGTACTGAATCCTTCTTCCTAGTCAGTATGAACCAGGAAAGAGTTGAATTTATTGAGTTAGCTTTTGCAAACAAAATCAGGCTGAGTAGACAAAAACTATAACTAAATAGTGTGGGAAAGAAGAAAAAAAAAAATCCAGTATAACAATTTTATCACAAAACCAAACAACAAGTGTGACTGAATCTATTATGACTCATAGAGACCCTGTATCACTGTCCCAGAGGACTCCCAAGGCTATAATCTTTAAGGAAGCAGACTACCACATCTTTCTTTCGTTGGGCAGCTGGTGAGTTCAAACGAACCACCAACTGTTTGGATACGAGTGTTTTAATCATTGCAGCACTATGGCTCCATTTGGGTATATTAGCAATGAAAATGATTGTTGTTGTTGTGAAGCGCCATTGAGTTGATTCCAACCCATAGTGACCCTGTATAGGGTTTCCAAGGAGCAGCTGGTGAGCTTGAACCACTGGCCTTGCAGTTCAAATGAGTTTGCAGTCTGACGCACTAGTCCACAGCGCCACACCAGGCCTCCAATGATATGAAAATGATAGACCAATAGAAATTGACAGCTGCACAAAGCCTTAAGGATGCTTTGGATTATCGCACTCTGAGATACAGATTGTTTTTAAATGTCATCTAGTCATCTCTGACTGATAGCGACCCTATGTAGTGTTTCCAGCTGGTAGGTTTGAACCACCAACCTTGCAGTTAGTAGTCCTGTGCTTATCGTAAAACACCACACCAGAACACCTGAGTTTCAGATAAAGAAAGCTAAATACAGAATGACTTAGAACATTTTAAACCATATTAAAGTTGCTTTCTTTGCGCAAATTCAGTGCAAAATGTCTTCCGTGAATAGAATTGCTTCCCCATTTAACATTTACAAAAGCAGCAGGCTAAGCTGTATAACACATTGTTGTTAAGTGCCATTGAGTCCGTTCTGACTCATAGCGACCCTATATAGGGTTTCCTAGGAGCTGCTGTTGAGCTTCAACTGCCTACCTTGCAGTTCAAACTGACCTTATGGTCGAGTGCTTATTCACATTGCGACTGCAGGACTCCAACTAAGTAATACCGTAAGTAGTTGAATCAGTTTGTGGCAATTCAGAGTAAAATGTATGGAAGGACACATATGCAAAACCATAATGTTATTATCTTTAAGGAGGGAGTTGTTGTTGTTGTTAAGTGCCATCGAGTCATTTCTAACTCACAGCGACCCTTTATAGGGTTCCCAAGGAGCAGCTGGTGAACTTAAATCACCAAAGGGAGTAAATCAGGGGTGGTGCCAAAGGCAATTTTAGCTTCATCCATGTTTTTGCTCCTCAGAAACACCATACACGGTTGCTATGTGTTGGAACTGACTCCACAGCATTTCAAAACATAATTTTTCAATTTTGTACAAGGAAAATGCCTTCATCTGCTATTCCTATAAAGAATGATTAAAATACAGTGTTTTAAATAAATGTATTAATTTTAGCCTTTTTTTTTGCCTATTCAGATTTATTTTTTAGATGCTTAAAACAAAGAACAAACTATTACTATTTCCCCAGTTCTAGTTGTATTATCTTAAGACCAAATTAGATAGCTATTTCTCATAAAGTATAACAAAGACTAGTTATTTTCTGTCAATTTTTACTAGAAACGATTGTATATTTTGTCTCTAATTTATGTTGTTGTTAGGTTCCCTCGAGTCGACTCCTACTCCTAGTGTTCTTATGTACAACAGAATAGTACACTGCCCGATCCAGAGCCAGCTCACAAACATTGCTATGCTTGAACCCATTGCTGCTGCCACTATGCCAATCCATCTCATTATGGATCTTCCTCTTCTTTGCTGACCCTCCCATTTTACCAAGCTTGATGTCCTTCTCCAGGTCCCTCCTGATAATGTGTCTGGTCATCCTGGCTTCTAAGGAACATTCTGACTATACTTCCTCCAACACAGATTTGTTTGTTCTTTTGGCAGTCCGTGGTATTTTTCAATATT
>NW_006408537.1:26104051-26106330 GCF_000296735.1 Chrysochloris asiatica
TCCTGGCCACCAGCTCTTAGTCCCTCTCTTGCCATGTATCTAGAGTCCTCAGCCACTCCCCATCTCCATTACCCAACTCTGCCTCCATCTCTGCTGTCGCTGCTTCTCTGGATAAGGTCACGCATTCTGCTTGTGCTCTATTCCCTTGATAGTCCTAGGGTCCTCCATTTCTGAACTGTAAGATTAACCACTCCCCTGTTTTGTTACAAAACTTCTACCTTTACAATTGTGACAGTAGCAATTAGTCATGATGACAATTATTCACTATTGAATCATACGAATTTTATCCCCATCTCTTTTCACTAGACCCATCTAGGCAAGATGAAAACTATTCATTGGGGACTCTTTCCTCCCCACCCCACATTCTTAAACTATACTCCCTCTTGAAACCTTGTAAGCCAGTACTCTGTGCCTTTATCGTCCCTCATTTTAGGTAGCCAATGTCTAAGTTGCCCGTCCCTATCTACACTGTGTACAGAGGGAATAGCATTGATAATTGATGTGAAGACTCCTTCCCTCTCTATTGGTATTTAGAGTTACTATCTCCATGAGTATAGGTAAGGTTCATCAGATTGTAGCAATTTACCGTTGTTTCCTTTATCAAAAAATTTTTTTAAAATTTTTTTGTAATCTTCTTCTAGTCAAGTTCTGATTATCAAGCCATCGAGGCTAGGTCAAATGGGTACTGTCTGCAAGTTTGGGTGTTCCTGTGCACCTTCCCTCAATTCATATCAGCCAGATGCTTCACTCTCAGCACTAGCCCTCTGAGGCTATGTCCTTGTCCATGGGCTCAAGTGTCTTCAGGTCTTACAACACTTTGGACCAACCAGCCCTTCCTCTTCTCTCTTTCATCTCCACATCAATGGGAGTCAATGTACTGTGGTTGAACTCAGCCCATTTCTTCATTGCTGCCTTTCCCCAGCTTCCACTCACCAGTAGTCCAATGTGGTCGCCAGCAAGCTTACATGCCTGTTCATGTGTTCCCTTTGAGTTTCAGTCTTAGAGGGGAGTTTGGCCTGAAGGAACTTTATTACTTGCTTTGATGGCTTCCTGTCAAATAGCTTCTTATTCTTGTAGAAGCCAGTCATGCTGACTTTTTTGTTTTGGGTTTTTCCTGATGATCTTTCTATGAAGATGTATCTTCTGTTGCTTTAGCTGTTCCAGGCTGGCCTGCTTGTCTTTGCTAGTGGGAATGTCCAAAATCAGAAGACTCTGGATGGGACTCAGGATTCCGCCTAAATCCTATAATCTGCAAAGGCTTTGCAAGAGGCCTATTTCACTAGGCAAGTTGTAGAACCCGTTTTAGGTATTCCAATCAGTTATAGGCTAAAGACAGGCTTATAAGTTTTCTGTAATCATGTTTCCCAATATTCCTTTCTTTCTCACACAAGTGTCTATTTTACAATAGTAGGCAAGGGAAACCAATATTCATATGACAGTCAAGCATTTTAGTATTATTTCCCCTCTTCAAACTATGCCTAGATCCCTGTATCACAGAGCCATGTCGTTCCAAGATTGAGCATGCATTACTATTTACCTCTGTCCCACTTAGGCCATGCAAACCTGTTTCAGCATTCCCCTATCTATCTTCCACCTCCTCCCCCTTCTTGTATTGCCCTCCTCAACATGCTAACTAAACCCCCAACCCCAACTCCACTGTTATGGTTACCTTATATTCCATTAACTCTTCCCTCAATATAAGATAGTCTATTTTATCCTGTAATCTACCTGAACTTGTCACCACCTGGATCTCTGTTCCTCTGTGTTTACCTTCTTTCACATTGTCTGTCCTTATCATTTTAGTCTGTTCTTGAGTCTTCTATTTGTTGACTGAGTTCAGGGTGATGCTGCCACATACATCACTCTCTGGTTGTTGTCTGTTCTTGTTGGTTCTCAGTCAACAGAACTCCCCTTAGGATGTTTTCATTGTAGGGTTGGCATTGGAAAAATCCCTTAGCTTCTGTTTCTCCTGGAATGTTTTGATTACACCCTTGTACTTAGTTGACAGCTTTGCTGGGTAGAGGATTCTTGGTTGGCAGATTTTTTCTTTCTTTCAGAGTTTTATATGTCTCCCCATTGCCTTCTTGCCTACATGGTTTCTGTTGAGAGATGCGAGCTTAATCTGATTTGCTTGCCTTTGTATGTTACACTTCTCTTTTCCCTAGCTGCTTTCAGGATTCTGTCCTTATCATTAATTTTGGAGAGCTTGATTATTATATATATATATATGTCTTGGTGATTGTCTTTTAGGGTCTATCCTTCCTGGGGTTCGCTGAGAT
>NW_006408537.1:26107455-26124848 GCF_000296735.1 Chrysochloris asiatica
AAACATCTTTCTGGTATTTTCTGCTTTCAGCCATGATCCATCTGACATCAGCAATTATATCCCTCATTCCACATCCTCTTCTGAATCCAGCTTGGACCTCTGGGAGTTACCTGTCAATTGTATGGTTGCAGCCTTTTCTGTATTACCTATAGTAAAACTTTACTCACATGGAATATCAAAGATATTGTCCAGTGATGTCCACATTCTATTGGGCCACATCTCTTTGGAATGAGCACAAATACAGATCTCTTCCATTCAGGTGGTCAGTTAGTTGTTTTCCAAATTTCTTGGCATAGATAAGTGAGTGCCTCCAGTACCGCCTCACTTTCTTGAAAGACTTCAATATGTATTCCATCAATTCCCAGAGCTGTGTTCTTTGTCAATTCCTTGAATGCACCTTGGACTTCCTCCTTCAGTATCATTAGCTCTTGATCATATGATACCTCTTGAAATGGTTGAACATCGACAATTTCCTTTTGGTACAGTGACTCTGTTTATTCCTTCAATCTTCTTTTTACACTTTCTGCATCATTCAATAATTTGCCCAGAGAATACTTCAACAATGACAGCCGAGGCTTGAATTTTTTCTTCAGCTTGATAAATGCTGTGCATGTTCTTCCTTTTTGGTTTTCTAACTCCAGATCTTTGCACATTTCGTTGTAATAATTGACTTTTTCTTCTCCAGCTGGCCTCTGAAATTTTCTGTTCAGCTCTTGTAGGTCCTCATTTCTTCCATTTGCTTTAGCATCTCTATGCTTGAGAGTAAGTTTCAGAGTCTCTTCTGACATCCATTTTGATCTTTTCCTTCTTTCTTGTCTTCTTAGTGACTTTTTTATTTCTTCCTATATTGTCTTTGATATCATCCCACAACTCTTCTGGTCTTCTGTCTTTAGTGTTTAATGTATCAAATCTGTTCTTCAGATTATCTCTAAAATCAGGTGGGATATATTCAAGGTCATACTTTGCCTCTCGTGGATTTGTTTTAATTTTCTCAAGCTTCAGTCTGAACTTCCATATGAGCAATTGATGGTCTATTCCGCAATCTGCCCCTGGCCTTGTTTTGGCTGATAATATGGAGTTTTACCACCGTCTCTTTCCACAGTTTGTGAGTTGCTGTGATTCCGATGAGCTTCCAGATGAAGACAGACTAGGAAGAAAGAGAGCAAAACTACTTCCAAATATTTAGTAACTGATAACCTTGTGAATAGCAGAGACACACTGTCAGATATAGTGCCAGAAAATGAGCCTCTCATGTTGGAACACATTCAAAATGTGACTAGGGAAGTTCATGGTACCTATAAATATTTTTCTCCAATACCATAATTCGGATCGATCAGTTATTTTATGGTCTTCCTTATTCATTGTCTAACTTTCAAATATATATGAGGTTATTGAAAATGCCATAGCTTGTGTCAGGCATAAGGTTGATAATGAGTCAAATCCTATGCACCTAACAACAACAACAACAACAACCTTTTTGGATGCAGACTGCCACACTTTTTTTCCTAGTTGTGGCTGAGGGGTTCTAACCACCAAACTTTCTGTTAGCAGCTGAGTGCTTAACCACTACACCACCAAATTCATTTTTTTTATTATCTGTTACCAGCCAAGAACACAGTGGCTTCCTACGATAAGCACTAGACAGCGAACTACAAGGTCTATAGTTTGAGCCCATCAGCCACACCATGGGAGATAGATGAAACTTTCTGCTCCTGCAAAGATTTAAAGCCTCAAAAACCCTATACAAGATTGCTAGAGTCAGAACCGACTCGCTGGCCATAAACAGCTGCAATAAAAACTACCCATCAGTGACTATGTAGAAGAAAAGTTCTCTGAAATGTTCACACAAACTACCAGGAAGCCAAACTCTTTATAAAGAAAGAAGGTAAAAGAATTTCAGACATACAAATATTTTATGACAATGTATTAAAAAAAAGTACCCTCTGCCATCAAGATGATTCTGCCTAATAACTAACTTTTATAGGATTTCTTTGAGTCTAAATCTTTATAATAATAAGCAACCTCATCTTTCTTCCTTGGAGTGGCTATTGGATTTGAACCTCTGAACCTGCATTAGCAACCAAATGCTTAACCTGCAGCACCACCAGAATTCCTTGATAATACACAATAAATAGACAAATAAATATTAAACATATATTACATCTACTTAAATAAGTGTGATAATTTGATAGGAAACAGTATCATCTATTACATCTATTACAGTCTTTTTAATCAAATTTACAACTAGTTAGTATTCACTTTATATTTCAATAATTTTGATATTTTTGAGACATTATAAATAGCTTTCCTAAATTTGAAAAGGGATGCATAAAAGTACTAATATAATTCATTTACTTTATTTCTCCATTTAATCAATTCTATTGGCATTCTTCCTGGATATCATATGCTAACTTAATGTACATAGGCATGTAATAAAAGTAGAGTTCTAGACTGGAAAAAAAAAATCCTCAGAATCTTCTAATTCAGCTTCTTTAGATGAGAAAACAAGAGCCAAGATGTAAACTTATTGAATTAAAATCAGTTAGCAAGTTAGTTATGACTTGAGATGAGACAAATATTCTAATCAACTTAGTTAGAAAAGGAAAAAGGGTATAGCTACCACAAGTGTTCATGAAAGATTCCAAGATAAGCACGAGTAAAGTTGCCTCTAACATAGAATTTTTTCCATCTTGTAAGTTTCTGTTTGTCTTAGTTAATATCTAGTTTGCCCAACGCTCCATTTTCAAATTACAATCAAATTCTTAAACACTGTTTCTTACAGATAGAGCAGTTTTAGAACAAGTGAATTATTGCCAATTCCCCAATCACTCATGTTGTAAACTTTCTATGTTTTGTTCTCCTCCTGTGACTAAATCAAATCATTGAAGTCCTACTGACTAATTCCCTTCATCTTGTGTTAAAAAGTGCTCTTTTTCCTGCAACTTAACGTACAACTAAAAATTCAAGCTGTCAATAAACAGCATGAATTCCTGGGTCAAAAAGCAGACCAACTGTGTGCCAAACACCTGGGTGTAAGGAATGAATATTCTCATTATCATTTCAAAACATGACTGTAGACTGAGGAGCATTGGCATATTAACAGAGGATACATCAGAAAGTGTTAGAAAACTAAGAACCCCACACTGGGCCCTGTAGATGTTGCTTTAAATTTTCTTCTATTTTTTTGTACTTTTAATTCCTTTATATGCAGAATTACCACAAAATTTAGCAAGTAAAAGAGGAAGACACTTGATTATATTTGGATTTCAGGTTAAAAAATACACTTCTAGTAAAGTGTATCCCTTGCAAAATATGCCTGTACTAAAAATAGGAGGCTTGGTGGATAAACGTTGGACTGCTAGCCACAGGTTGGCCATTAAAAATCTACCAGTTGCTCCATGAGAGAAAGATGAGGCTGTCTGCTCCCATAAAGATGTACAGTTTTAGAAATTCTGTGTAAGGTCACTATGAGTCAGAATCAACTCGATGACAGTAGATTTGGCTTTGAACTAAAAACATCTTTACTGTTTATCTGAAATTCATATTTAACTGAGCATCTTGTGTTTTAGCTTTCAAGATTTGAGCTGTGTTTAAAGATACTCTAGTTATTCTTATATGAAATATATGTGATGGTCACAAATTTTGAGGAAAGAGATCCACCTCGGCTGAATAGCCCTCTCTATAAACTTTGTCTCAAGCCCTACACTGAAAAATTTCTAGCCTTACTGAATAGATTAGACCAAAAGTTGGAAATTTTTGCTTAAAATGCTTGATAACAAACATTTTAAACCTTGCAAGCCATACAATTTTTGTAATTCTCAACTCTGACTTTATAGCATGAGAATCAGGAATAGAAAACATATAAATAAATGGGTATGGCTGTGTTTCAATAAAACTTTATTTACAAAATAATATGAAGTATGATTTAAACCAAATAATCAAATCCACTGCCATCAAGTCAATTCCAACTCATAGTTGTTTTTGTCATCTAGTCAGCTCCAACTCATAGCGACCCTATGCATAACAGAACAAAACACTGACTAGTCCTGTGCCAACCTCACAATGGTTGTTATGCTTGAGCCCATTGCTGATGTCAATGTGCCAATCCATCTAAAGGGTCTTCCTCTTTTTTTGCTCACCCCTCTGCTATTCAAGAAGGATGTCCTTCTCCAGGGATTGGTCCTTCCTGATAACAGATGCAAAGGATGTAACAGAAGAAAAAGGTGTAAATGATGATACTAGAAGTAAAAGGATGAAGTTTCACCGCCCTGGTTTCTAAGAAGCATTCTGACTGCATTACTTCCAACACAGATTTGTTTCTTCCTCTGGCATATTTTTCACCAACACCACAACTCAAATGCATCAATTCTTCTACAGTCTTTCTTATTCATTGTCCAACTTTCACATGCATATGATGCTGCTGAAAATATTGTGATTTGGATCAGAGGCACCTTAGTTATCAAACAGATATCTTTGCTCTTGAACATTTTAAAGAGTTCTTGTGCAACAGATTTGATTAGTGAAAAGACATTGTTTGATCTTGATTGCTGCTTCCATGTGTGTTGACTGTAGAACCAAGAAAAATGAAGTCCTTGACAATATCAATTTTTTCTCCATTTATCATGATGATATGTATAGATCCAGTTGTGAGGATTTTTATTTTCTTTACATTCAGGTGCAATCCATACCAAAGTCTGTAGTCTCTGATCTTCATCAGTATTTTAAGTTCTCTTCATTTCCAGCAAGCCAGGTTGTATCAACTGCATATTGCAAGTTGTTAATGAATCTTCCTCCAATCCTGAGGCCATGTTCTTTGTCATAAAACCCAGTTTCTCAGATTATTTGCTCATCATACAGATTGAATAAGTATGGGAAAGAATATAACCCTGACACATACCATTCCTGATTTTAAACCATTCAGTATCCCATCGTTCGGTTTAACAATTGTCTCTTGGTCCATGTACAAGGTACTCATTAGCACAAGTGTTCTGGAATGTCCATTCTTTGCAACATTGTCCATAACTTGTCATGACCCACATAGTCAAAAATTTTTGCATAATCAATAAACCACAAATAAATATCTTTCTGATAATCTCTGCTTTCAGACAAGATCTATCTATTGGCAGCAATCATATTCCTTGTTCCACGTCCTCTTCTGAATCCAGCTCAAATGTGTGGCAGTTCTATATCAATGTACTGATGAAGCCATATTTGAATTATCTTTAGCAACATTTTACTTGCACGTGGTATTAATGGTATTGTTCGATGATTTCCACAATCCTTTAGGTTACCTCTGTTTGGAATGGGCAAATCAATTGGCCATGTAACTGTCTTCCAAACTTTGTGGCATAGATGAATGATGAATGAGCACCTCCAGTTTGTTGAAAGATTTATATCCTGGAGCCTTCTTCTTTGCCAATGCCTTTAGTGTACCTTGTACTTCTTCCTTTAGTACCTTGGGTCCTTGATAATATGCTACCTCTTAAAATAGTTGAACACTAATCATTTATTTTGGGTACAGTGACTCTGTGTATTCTTTCTCTCTTCTCTTGATATTTTCTGTATCATTCAATATTTTGCCCATAGAATCCTTCAATGTTGAAATTTGAGTTTGCATTGTTTTCTTTAGTTATTTCAGCTTGAGAAATGCTGAGCATGTTCTACCCTTTTGTTTTCTAATTCCAGGTCCTTGCACACTTCATTATAATATTTGACTTGGTCTTCTTGAACTGCCCTTGGAAATCTTCTATTCAGCTCTTTCACCTCCTCATTTCTTTCATTAACTTTAGCATCTCTTCTGACATACATTTTGGTCTTTTCCTTCTTTCATGTCTTCTTAATGACCTTTTGCTTTCTGAATGATGTTCTTGATGTCATCCTACAGCTCTTCTGGTCTGCAGTTATTAGTGTCTAATGTATCATATCTGTTCCTGAGATGATCTCTAAATTCAAATGGAATATGTTCCAGATCATATTTACCTCTCGTGGACTTGTTTTAATTTTCTTCAACTTCAACTTCAACTTGCATATGAGCAATTGACAATCTATTCCAGAGTCTGCCCCTATCCTTGTTTTGGCTTTTGATATTGAACTTATCTATCATCTCTTCCCACAGATATAGGCATTTTGATTCTTGTGTATTTGACTCCTGTGTATTCCATCTTTTGGAGTCTTGGTATGGTGTTGTGGGTTAACGCATCAGACTGCAAAGCTGTTTGAACTGCAAGGTCGGCAGTTCAAGCTCACCGGCTGCTCCTCAGAAACCTTATACAGGGTCGCTATGGGTTGGAACTGACTCGACGGCACTTAACAACAACAACATTCCATCTTTTGAGGTCCATATATATCATTGCTTTATATGTGGTTTCAAAAAGATATTTGTAATGAATATGTCATTGGTCTTGCAAAATCTTGTCATGTGGTCTCCAACATCATTTCTATCGCCAAGGCCATATTTTCCAACTACTGATCCTTCCTCTGTTTCCAACCTTTGCAGTCCTATCACCAGTAATTAACAATACATCTTAATTATATGTTTGATAAATTTTAGACTGAAGAAGTTGATAGAATTCTTCAATTTCATCATCACTGGCTTTAATGTTTGGTGTGTAAACTTGAATAGTAGTGGTATTAACTGTTATTCCTTGTACATGTGTTGATATTATCCTATCACAGACAGCATTGTACTTCAAGATAGATCTTGAAATGTTCTTTTCGACAATTATATCAATGTCATTCCTATTCAATTTGTCATTCTCAGTATAGTAAGCCATATGACTATATTTCTAAATAGCAAATACCAGTCCATTTCAACTCACGAATGTCTAGGATATCAAGATTTGTTTGTTTCATTTCATGTTTTATTATTTTTCCTATATTCATATTCCACTCATTCCATGTTCTGATTATTAATGGATGTTTACAGCTGATTCTCCTTATTATTTTAAGTTGTATCTCTTTAGCAAAGATGGTCCTGAAAGCTTTACTCCATTTGTGTCATCATGGTCAACTCTACTTCAAGGAGGCAGCTCTTCCCCAGTGGTACTTTCGGTGCCTTCCAACCTGAGGGGCTCAGCTTCAGTCACTATATCTGATAATGTTCCCCTGCTATTCATAAGTCTTTCAATGGCTAAATATTCAGAAATATTCTGCCTCTCCTTCTTCCTAGACTGTCTTAGTCTGGAAGTTCAGCTGAAACCTGTCTATCATGGGTGATCCCACTGGTATTTCAAATACTGGTGGCATAGCTTTCAGCACCATAGCAATACACAAGCCATCACAGTACAACAAACTGACAGATTCATAGCATCCCTACATAAGGTTTCCCAGATTGTAAATATTTACAGGAGTAGACAGCCTCATCTGTCTAACATGGAATGTCTCATGGATTTGAACTGGCGACCTTCTGGTTAGCAACTAAAAAGCTAACCCACAGTGCCTCCAAAGTGCATATGACTCCATCACCCCCAAAAATAGCAAAATTATTAAGAAATATGAAAATCAAGTTTTTATATATAGTCTGAAATCTTGTGCTTTATCCTTCTGCTATTGTGATGAAATAAGAGTAAGTACATGACCATTTAGGCTTGAAATATTATTGGAACTAATCAAATTCAGCACATTGTACTATTACATACCTCCTATTACAGAGACACATTGTAAAGATACTGTTATTTATATAAATTATTACTTTTTCAAAAGGAAATTAATGGAAATATTCAAAATTGAAAATGCGGATAGAGACTGGCAATTCAAAGAAGATGGAAAATTTAAGCAAGAAAAATAACACCGGAAAAAAAACAAGGAAAAAAGCATCTTGTTTCACAAGGGCAGCTGAGAGGCAGACGAATAACAGGATATAGCTGGTAGAGTAAATAGAAGGAGACAAATCTTGAGTAGTTTCCATTACTCATTGCTGAGCCACAGTAACCAGAGAGGCTCAGAGACTGGTTCAAAATGGATACAGGGAAAGTGTATATGACACCAAAGAAAAGGACAAAAAGAGTCAAGGACCAAAAAGGGGGAAAAAGGAGTGATGTCTTGGAGAGCTACTTTGCCCAGGGAGATGTGTGGAAAATACAGACACAGAGACTGGTTTTGTTTATGATCCTTTGCCAGCAACTACTTGTTTACAATCCGACAGTTAAGTAAAGAATGACGGTTGTACCTGACGATGACAGGAGAGCCTTTTTTACCATAAGTGTGATGTGCCTGTCGTAGGGTTTAGTCTGGTAAGAAGGATTCAGGCGTACGTTTAAAATCAATCATGCGTGGGACAGCCAACTATGTCTTTCAGATAATCCATTGAAACAAATGTTTTACTTGCTAAATTTGAGACATAGATAAAGAGATGCAAAAGCAAATTGAGTAGAAAAAAAATTACATTATTAAATATGTTTCTTTTTTCATCGGCATCAAAGTCAGAATAAATCTGACACAACAGTAACTGTGGAAATGACTGAAATGAAGCAAAGAGGTTATTGTCATTGAATAGCTATCCCCATGGCAATAGGAATAGCTCTGTGCACTAAAGAGTGGAAAGAATGAATGAATAATAAATTAGCACAATATGGGTTCTGAGAGAACTCAGAGTCAAGCTTACGTTATAAGGATGTTTCAGAAAAGAAACACAGGAACCATGCTATCATAAATGACCAACATTCTCCCCACTGTTGTGACAATGTGAGATAAAATTTTCCCCAAGTTAGAATGCAGGTATAGAGAAATGGTACAGAACAGCTTTAGTTACAGGCTACTTGTTATCATTAAATTGATAACTGAGCTAATCTTTATACATGCTGATCCAATGAACTTTTGAAAAATTTTCCAGTCCAGTGTGGGCAGATATCTATTGGGTTTTACATTTGTTACATTAAAATATGTAGCAATCTTTTTTTTCTGATGAACCACTAGATCTCTCCAAAGGCATTTGTCTTGTTGGAATCATAATAACTATTGAACTATTGAACACTTTTTAAGTGTCAGGAAGGGTGATAAATACTTTTATATGTCTAACAATAACCTGGAAAAAAGTATTAACTATATACACATATCGGGAAAATGAGGCCTGGAGAGATTAAGTAATTTGTTAAAGAAAGCTTGGAAATGGCAGTGCATAAATTAACCACAGACTGCCTTACTTGAAGGCCAAGATATCGATCGCTTCTTGTTGTTAAGTGCTGGTGAGTCTGTTCTGACCCATAGCGACCCTGCATAGGGTTACTGAGGAGCATCTGGTGAGCTTGAACCACTGACTTTGCAGTTCAAATGGCTTTGCAGTCTGGCGCATTAACCCACAGCACCACACCTGGACTCTTATCCCAAAGGATTTTCTGCATGTCTAGAAATTTGGTCACTCATCAGTTAGAAAGGAGTCCAGTTATACCTAGGTTCTTCAGTTGAGGTTTTCTGTCCCAGGTCACAAGCATGGCTCACCTAGTCACTCATGGTACTGGTATCTAGCGAAGAAGGTGATATGGCTGCATCATCTCCCATCCTACTGACTTCCACAGCTGACTCTGCAGATCTCATATGTAGACAGGTGTTTTCTCTTCACTTTCCACTCTGTAGGAAGCCCAGCAGAAGCCCATTCTTTGGTTATGGATATTCATAAACCCATTCCAATTGCCTGATGGGATGAATCACAGGTCAGTTTCTGCTTAGGGCAGACCAACATCACCTGAAACCTTATTAGAAAGGCAGTTTCTTGGGCCTCAGTTCAGTAAAGTTCAAGAAACACCAATTTACAAGACTTTCTATGACTGTTCTTTTTTCTTCTTGAGAAGATACAGGCCTCTGTATGTAGGGTGACTTCAAAGACCCACATGATTTTTCAAGAGCCAGGGGTAACAACTCCCAACCTCAGCTGACTAGAGATTTCCCTGACTAGAGTTAATATATGTCGATAGTGTTGTTGTTGTTAAGTGCCATCGAGTCAGTTCCAACCCATAGCAACCCTGTTTGGGTTTCCGAGGAGCAGCTGGTGAGCTTGAACCACTGACCCTGCAGTTCAAATGGCTTTGCAGTCTGGTGCGTTAACTCACATCGCCACATAGCCACACATAAAAATGTCTCTTGTTTTCTTCATAGAATTGTAAACTATATATTTTGGTTTGTTTTAAGGGGGAGCTATAGATCTCATCAGAACCCCAAAGAAATTGATGATGCAAAAAGGGTAAGCTTGGGATCTGACTGGCCTCAGCTCCCCATTACCCCTTGGCTCTGCTGTTCTTTATTGCATAAAAGGGCTGAAAGGTAAGCCCAAACAAACAAAGATAAAATCACATAGAATTCAATGAGCTACTTGTTGTTGTTTTAGTTGCCATGGAGTCAGTTTGGACTCATGAAGACTCTATGTACTGGAGAATTAAATATTGTCTAGTTCTGCACCATCTTCATGACTCTTATGATGTTTGTGTCCATTGTTGCCTCTATTGTGTTGGGCATTCCAAATCAGAGAGTTTATCTTCCTGTCTTAGTCTGGGACCTCCCCTGAAACGTGTCCATAATAGATGACTCTACTGGTATTTGAAATACTGATGACATAGCTTCTAGCATTGCAGCAGCATGCAAACCATCACATTATGACAAAAAGATGCATGGTAGAAATATGAAGTATAATGGTGGCAATTGTGACCACTGAAGTGACATACTATGGTAGAGAATGCCACTCTTGCCGCCCGTTCCTTCATTTTATTCCTGGTTGCCTCAGTAACCACCTTTTCCTGAATGTTTACTTAATATTAATTTTGAAAAGGCCAGAATTATTGGCCAGAAAGAGACTGGAGGAGCCTGAGACTGTGCCCTTGACACCCTTCAGGTCTGGAAAGGAACAAAACCTCTTTCAGCCAAGCAGTAGATAGGTATATGATGTTGTTGTTGTTGTTGTTAGGTGCCATCAAGTCGGTACCAACCCATAGTGACCTTATGCACAGAAGAATGAAACACTGCCCGATCCTGGGCCAACCTCACTACTGTTGCCACACTTGAGTCCATCGATGCTGCCACTTGGCCAATCCATCTCGTTGGGGGTCTTCCTCTTTTTCTATGACCCTCCACCTGACTAAACACACTATAGGTATATAAGGGGAAGAAAAACACTAGTAAGATATGCTCACTAGGAATAATGAAACAGTCAATCATTCAAAATCAAAGGAGCAACATGCACCTAAGGACAATGACAAGAAGGGATGGAAAGGTGGGTGGAAGAGAAATAGGAGTCATAGGAAGGAAGTGATGACTGTTTTTCCAAGGAGGGGCTTACCATCATTGAGATGAAACAAAGTGTACGATTTGTTGAATGTAAAACTGATGATCTTGTCTGTAAACCTGCACTTGATTCACAATAAAAAGTGAAAAAAAAAGGGGGGTGATTTACAGTCTCAGAAACCCTAAGCAGCAGTTCTACTCTGTCCTATAAGTTTGCTATGAATCAGTAATAAATATCAGAGCTACAGAAAAAAAAGGGAGAGAGATTCATTTTGGTTAGGTGCTAGAGTCCTATCCTGCCAAACAAGAGCTTTATTGTAGGCTACTTGAAGGAACGCAGTGAGTATATAAATTAAACAAGAATAACACAAACAAAATAAGACGTTGCAAACAAAATCACCAGTTACTTATATTACAAGCTGTTTCCAAACAAGACCTCTTCACTTTATTTACAAGTGGTGGTGGCAGTGGTTGTGTGCCATGGAGTCGGTTCCAACGTGGAATTGTTTCCAACTCATAGTGACCCTGTATAGGGTTTCCCAGGCTGTAAATCTTTATGGGAGCAGAAAGCCTCATCTTTCTGCCTTGGAATTAGTAGTTTTGAACTGCTGACCTTGAGGTTAGCAGCCTGACTTGTAATCACTACGCTATTAGAGTAAGTCCTTGTAAACAACTCATGGTAAAATAAGGAAACCAAAATACCCAGAACCTAGGGTTTCTAAATGCAGAATTTGAACAGACCACAAGCAATTAGACTCTTGATGCTTCAAAATGGTTAATATAGATTTCTTTCATTTTAAAATTAAGTTTCTTACTATTTTTCATTTCGTACTACAGATTTGCCCCCACCTGTCTCCACATCTCACTTCCTCCTTGTCTATCTCAGTATCTGTCACCCCATCCTTGAAGTTTTTACATCTCTCTCCTTGTGATCACACAACTTATTTTAGATCTGGCCAGAGTTTCTTCAGAAGGTTTCAATCTGGACTCCTAACACACAGAATTTAATTTTTTTTTGCATTTTGCATCCTGGACAAAGCAGGATCTCTATAGATGTGTAGAGACAGACATGGCATGAATGCAGGTGCCAAAACATGGTGGTTTAAGGAAAGACATGTTGAGAGGGCAAAATAAAGGTAGAAGAAAAATGAATCACTAACCACATAAGCGGCAAGTCAGCTCCTCAGGGAGAATAAAGATTCTGTGAAAAGGCCACACAATTTTATAAAACCTAGTTAAAAAGACACTTTAAATTTCTAGGTACCGGACACTTAACACATATTAGAATGGGCACAATCATTTAATAAATAGCATAATTTGACTATATTTGAATTTTGAAAGTCATTGTTAGATCAAACTTTAAGTTCAAATATTTTATGTTTTAATATTCTACTACCATCATCAAAAGTATTGCAGTTTCCTGTTCAGGCTGCTGCCGATGGACGCCTCCGGAGTTGGGGAAGACCTATGTTCTGTTCTACTTCTCAAAGGACGCCTTCAACTAACTCCACCTTCATCTACGCTATCGGAAATGATTTTAAATTGAGAACCATAGAGCCAGATGGCAAGAGAATCAAACTGCAGATCTGACACACAGCTGGTTAGGAGCGGATGGGCATCATCTAGTCTAGGGCATCACCAACGAGAAGTCTTTTGACAACATCCAGAACTGGATGCAAAATATTAAGAACACCTACGCCATGTCGAAAAGATGATCCTCGGGAACAAATGTGACGTGAACGACAAGAGATAAGTCTCCAAAAAGTGAGAGAAGGTGGCCCTGAACTACGGGATCAAGTCCATGGAGACCAGCACCAAGGCCAACATCAATGTGGAGAATGCCTTCTTCAGTCTCGTCAGAGACATCAAAGCAAAAATGGCCAAAAATTGGAAAGCAACAGCCCCAGGGGAGCAACCAGGGAGTCAAGCTCACGACAACCAGCTGAAGAGGAGCAGCTTCTTTGTATGTGTCCTTTTGTGAGCAGCGCTGCCTTACCTGAGTCGAGTTCAGCCCTGATGCCTCTGCCTGAGCCTTTAGCTAGGCTGGGCCTTCCCTCCCACATCCACCCTCATTGAGGCCATGGACCGACGGCCTCCCAGAACAAAGTCGAGACATTGTTTATGTTAGTAACAGCCTGGTCTCTCAAAATACTGGAGAGTTTGCTATTAAGAGTGTGCTATTTTTCCTGTGACATTCTTTGAAGGGTCTATTGTGACTACGAAAGACTAGACTGCTGTGTGACCTGAGCCTCACAGCTGAATGCCCATGGAGCAGCGAGGGCTCTAGCGTGGACTTCAGGTGCCTTAAACCTCTGCCGGAGCACAGTGATGCGCTGCGGGCCCGGAACACCGCAGCCCAGCAGGCCTGCTCGCTTTTGCTTGGTTCTGGATAAGTGACAAGACCCTCCCCACCACTGCCCCTTCTTTTCTACGGCCAGACCAAAGGGAAGCCAGGGTCACACAGCAACTGCGAGTAGAAGAGAAGCTGGGTCTCCTGTCCATGGCCCCCAAGAAATCCAAGGGTGCCACAATACTGAAGGATTAGTTAGATAAAATATTGAATGATGCAGAAAACATCCAAAGAAGAGGAAAGGAATACAGAGTCACTGTACCTAAAAGAAATGGTCGGTGTTCAACCATTTCAAGAGGTAGCATATGATCAAGAACCACTGGTCCCTGCCCAGGGGATGTTCTTGTCGGAGGTCTCGTCAAGCCTTGGTGACCCTGAAAACAGCAACGTCCATCCACATGCCCCCATGGCAGGGACAACACATGTCATAACCAAAAAGACCCTATCCCTCTTCATCCTCTACCGTCTCTAAATTGGAAGACCTTCCATACTGAGATTTTTGCTTCTCTTGATTCGCCGTGCCATGAAGTGATTCCGTCTGTGGTCGCAGTGGCACACTGAGTGCCGGCCACACTGGATGGAGACACACATTCCACAAGGGCAGACTGCAGCTGATCCAATGGTCCTCGTCAGGGGACTATGCTAGCAGCTCCCTGGAGACAGCACTATGGAGACCATGTGACCAGGCAGGCATCTCCAAGACACCTTTCCTCTATACTGTCTTTTTTTCTTCCTTTTCCCCTAAGCTGTTGTCAGTCTAAGCCATTGGCCTCGTCCTTCCTTCGTTTATGATTGAAAACTAACAAACTAGCAATAATTTGCTCCTGGAAATCATTAACATGCTCTGTTTACATCCATAAATGCATTTCAGGAAAACAAACCAACAAATTAAAGCTCATTTTAAAGTTAAAAAAAAAAAAAAAAAAGTATTGCATATACACCCACTCCTCACTTATCAACATGGTTAGGATCCAAAGACCAAGTTACACAAAAATCAGCTTTATATGAAAATGGATGATCAGATCACCACACCAGGACTCCTTCATTGCCTTTGCTGTGTTGTTGTTAAGTGCCATCGAGTCGATTCCAACCCATAGACTGTATAGGGTTTTCAAGGCTGTAAATCTCGATGGGAGCCGAAAGCCTCATGCTAAGGATAATACAAAAACAGCTGGAACTGCCAGAGGTTCAAGACAGATTCAGCCAACGATGTGGAACAAAGGATATCACTATAGGCATCAGGTGGATCTTGGCTGAAAGCACAGAATACTAGAAAGATGTTTACCTGTGCTTTATTGACAATGCAAATGCTTTTGATTATGTGGATCATGGCAAGCTATGGACAACATTTGGAGAATGAGTATTTGGGAACACTTGATGTACTCATGAGAAATTTGTACATAGACCAATAGGCAGTCATTTGAACAGAACAAGGGGGCACTGAAGAGTCTAAAATCAGGAAAGGTGTGCCCCAGAGTTGTATTCTTTCATTGTGCTTACTCAATCTATGTGCTGACCAAATAATCTAAGAAGGTAGATTTTATGAAGGAGAATGTGGATTGGAGAAAGACTCATTAACTACTGGCTATGTGCAGATGGTACAATCTTGCTTGCTGAAAATGATGAGGACTTAAAATATTTACTGATAAAAAATCAAAGACTGCAACTTTTGGGATGGGTGGTACCTCAACGTAAAGGAAACAAAATCTTAACCACAGGACCAATAAAAAACATCATGATAAATGTAGAAATAATATCATGATTATTGAAGTTGTCAAAAATATCATTTTTCTTTGATCCACCATCAAAACTCATAGAAGAAGCAGTCAAGAAATCAAATGGCCTATTGCATTAAGGGAATCTCCTGTATAAGTGCTCAAGAGCAAAGTTATCACTTTGAACACTAAGGTGCACTTGACTAAAGCCGTGGTATTATCAATAGTCTCATATGTGCATGAATATTGGACAATGAATAAGAAAGACAATAAAGGAATTGGTGCCTTTGAGTCATGATGTTGGAGAAGAATTTAAAGGTACCGTGGACTGCCAAAAGAACAAACAAATCTGTGTTGGATGTACAACCTGACTACTCCTTTGAAGCCAAGAGAACCAGACTTCATCTCTCATACTTTGAGCATATTATTATGAGGGACCAGTCCCTGGACAAGGACATCATGCTTGGTAAAGTGGATGGACAGTGAAAAAGAAGACCTCCAGTGAGACGGATGAGTACTATGTCAGCAACAATGGAATCAATTGTAGCAGCAATTGTTACAATGGCACAGGACTAAGGAGTGTTTCACTCTGTTGTACACAAGGTCACTGTGAATTGGAATGACCTGGAGGCACCTAACAGCAACAACAAACAAAGGTAATGCAACTGAGATTCAGAGTGCTCATACAGTCAGTAGGTGGTTAAGACTGATATTTCTTTTAATGCTGGTTATAAAATCCATTTTCTTATTGAACTAATCCAGTGGTTCTCAATTCCAATAATACATTAAAATGATTCAGAGCACTAGTTTAAAATATCAGTATCTGGGACCCATCACCAGGGATTCAGATTTAATTGGTTTGGAGTAGCCCAACCAATGTTGGTTGATTGATTATGTGCTGTGGCGTCGGTTCTGACTCATAGTGGCCCTGTATAGGCTTTCCAAGGCTATAAATCTTTACAGGAGCAGAACACTACATCTTTCTCCCACAAAACATACAGTAGTTTAGCATTACTAACCTTCAGGTAAGCAGTCCAGCTCATAACCACTACGCTACCAGACTGCCTTATAAAAAATTAAAAGTAAACTTTTCTCAAGGTGACTCTAATATTCAGTATTGCGAACGATTGCACTAGGCTATTCTGTTTCTCCTTCTACCATTTCTTTGGTAGAAATAATAGCATAAATCAATACCAACAGAGACAAAGCTGGCTTTTTACCAGCTACCTCTAATTCACCTCAGAACACAGCAAACTGCTTCTACACTCACCATCCATTCACACTACTAATACTAAGGCTACAGTGAACTTCTCCCCAAAAAATGACTTGATCTTCCTGCATTGTTAAACACTATAATTATATCATTCTTTTCCATTTTATAAAAGGTTCTATTTATCTAATTGTTCCTTCTCAGTTCCAAGTGGATTTTCTTCCTTGAATCACCCCTATAATGTTGGTGTTTTCCAGGGCTATATCTTCACCTTTACGTATCTTATTCAACACATTGGCGTTCTTGTAGTTCTCTTGTCCACTCTTACAGCATCAACTTCCACCTATGGAAATACAAACTCTTCATTCCTATCTCCAATTTATTCTCTCTCTTGGACCTCAGATCTACATACACAGCTATCTGTTCCAAATATCTCTATCTAGTTCAGTATAGACAAAGGTACCTGTACCTTAGAGAAGTTAAAGCCATCATGTAACTAAGTATCGTGTAGGCCAAAAGTAGTCAACTACTCATCAGCTCTTAAAAATTAAGTAAATCCATGGAGCCTGCCTCTTACACCTCAGAAAGCATTTTCACTATTGATGTTGTAATGTTTTGTGTCAGCTTCACTAAACAAGGGTTTCCAGAGGTTTGAGAGCTGTGATATGCTTATTTTCAGTGTGATGGGACCTGATACAGGCATAGTTAACTCTTCGGTGAGTGGCTTTGAACAGCCAATCTGTTGAGGCAGACACTTCCTTGGGGATGTCGCCTTCTCCCAATATAATGGACATGTAGGAGGGACTCACTCTTCCAACTGGGCACCTGAGACTCTGCAATTGTAAGCCATTTCACTGATAATAATTTGCTCATTATATATTGTTGTTAAATGTCATTGAGTCAGTTCTGA
>NW_006408537.1:26125758-26127417 GCF_000296735.1 Chrysochloris asiatica
TATATATTTCACTGGTTTTGTGTCTCTAGAAAACCAGCCTAGGACAGATGTCAAAGCAAAAAATGACCCAGAATAATATTTTAGTAGAATGCAAAAAAAAAAAAAAAAAAGAAATTAGGAGAAACATATCTGCTAAAGGCTTTGTCTATTTTCAGGTTATCCTTCTATGCACAATTATTCCACAAAGCCACAGCAATAAGACAAACTTCTCAGAGTCATAGTTGATTTCCTTTATCTTACTCTGTTGTACATAGGGTCTCTATGAGTTGGAGCCAACCGAAGGCATCTAACTATCTCTTTTTCCATTTAGTTTAGCTATTGCTGAAATCTATTTTTGTATTCGGACTCTAATACCTACACCTATTACATTCAATTTTTTCTCTTTTATCACTTAAAATATTTAACTAAAGAAATGTAATTTCCTTCTTAGTTACTTAGCTATAATCAATATATTTTCTTGCTTTTTTCTAATTTCTAAGATCACATTTGTTAAAACATAACTGCCTCCAATAAAGTCATAGTGTCAATTATATGTTTAGATTTTATGATAAACAGTCATTAATTTTACTATACAAAGGAATAATTATTAGAAATAAATCACTTTATTTCCTGTTATTTTGAAATTTCATAACAGTTTGGACAACCATAATACTGGTGAGAATGAAAATAATAGGTAAATAATTTTCTTTAGTGAAACATTTTTTAAATTTAATATTGAAACTTTTTTATAGTTTATATTATGTATTTATCTGGCTCACCACTCATCTATCAGTTTGTTTTACTGTGGTTGCTTGCATGTTGCTGTGATTCTGGAAGCTATGCCACTGGTATTTTAAATACCAGCAGGGTCACCCATGGTGGACAGGTTTCAGCTAAGCTTCTAAACAGACTATAAAGAAAGAGAGACAGACTATTTCAGAATATTTAGTCACTGAAAACCTTATGAATAGCAGTGTAACACTGTCAGCACCAGAATATTGAATATTGAAACATGATGAAGAATATGAGAATATTGTCAGATAAAGTACTGGAAGATGAGCCCCTCAGGTTGGAAGGCACTCAAAATGTAACGGAGGAAAAGCTGCCACCTCAAAATAGAGTTGATCATAATGACATGAATAGAGTAAAGCCCTTGGGACCTTCATTTGTTGATGGGGCTCAACTCAAAATGAAAAGGAACAGCTGTAACATCCATTAAAAATCAGAACAGAAAATGTAAGAAGTATGAATGTAGGAAAATTAGAAACTGTCCAAAATGAAATGGAACAGAGAGGGAGAGAGGCTGTGTGCTGACGACCAGAGGGCAGGCTTGTAGTGTATACCCTTTGGTTGGTAGATGATGCATGGAGGGGATTGTAACCATAGCAATTAAATGATATATGATAGGATTTGAATTGTGAATGATGTGATAAGTCACATCATTCACAATAAAACATTAAAAAATGAAATGGAATGCATTAAACATCGACATCTTAGGTAGTTCAAATGGACTGATATTGGCTATTTTGAATATGACAATCACATAGTTTACTATGCCAGGTATGACAAAATTGAAGAGGAATGGTCTCACATTCATCATCAAAAAGAACGTATCAAGATTCGTCTTGAAATACAAACATGTCTGTGATAGGATAGTATCCATATGCCTACAAAGAAGAC
>NW_006408537.1:26130783-26132475 GCF_000296735.1 Chrysochloris asiatica
GGGACCAGTCCCTGTAGAAGGGTATCACATTTGGTAAAGTGGAGAGTCAGAGATAAAGTGGAAGACCCCCAATGAGATGGACTGGCACAGTGACAGCAGCAATTGGCTCAGGTGTAGCAATGATTGTGAGGTTGGTACAGGACTGGGCAGTGTTTTGTTGTGCATAAGGTCACTGTGAGTCAGTACCTACTCAATACTTAACAACAACAACAACATTGGTGTGGCAGCGCAGAATAATGCACTGGACCACAAGGTCATTTTGAACCAAAAGGTTTGCGGTTCAAACCCAACCTCAGAAAACTTATACAGGGTAACTATGAGTCAGCATCAACTGGACAGCACTTAACAGCATTACTGGAGCACCTGTCTAAAGATTTTAATCTATAACATATTAAATAGGTAATGTAGCATCTCATTGTTTAATTTAACTGAAGTTAAGTTCCTTGTCAATAACTGAAATCCAAGTTTATATGACTTCTGCATGCAGTAAGTGATAATTATCTAGATTGATGCACCATTTTGTTTATAATAAAGTATAAATGCTTTACAATTTATATAAACACAAGATCCAATTAAAAAGTTTGCAAATGTAGTCATCCCATTCCATTACTGAGTATATGAACATTGCCATATTAAAATCATCTCCCTACTGTGAACAGTTTTTAATCTCTTTGGCCATAATTTGCTCATGTTCACAAATTGATATGTATGTTAGATAGAAAAGCATTCAATGGACTCCTTTTTTCATAAATATTATACATAAGTTTAATATAAAACCATCATTTTCACTGTGCTTCATGTAAAACTTGCTAAAACTTGTCTATGAACAGTTTCTCCAAGAAACTAATTTTTCATTTCCCACTGGAAACAAAATCCTGAACTGAAAATTTTAGATAAGATGATTTATTGTCTAATTAGTAATGGAAAAAATTGTGTCAAGAATTGGAATCTATTGTATTTCTCAGTACTCATCATTGTATATGTGAATTGTTGTTGTTACATGCCATCAAGTTGGTTCCAATACATAACGATCTTGTATAGGATTTCTGAGGAGCAACTTGTGAGTTTGAACTGCCAACCTTGCAGTTCAAACTGACCTTGAGGTTGAGTGCTTATCCTGTGGTACCACACCAGGACTCTGTATAGATGAATAGCAGGGAGAAAATTGAGTGCCTAGTTTTTATTGACAACTCACCCTTAGGAATGGTGAGTAAATTTGAATCTCCAAACTTCTGGTTATCAACTAAATGTGCTACCTACTTGCACTACCCAGGGACTTGATAACAGTCATTGATGTTGATAAAAAGTGCTACTTGGTAACTTGAAAATCTTAAATTAATAACACTAGTTATTTTCTGTACACTGTTGTTGTTTGTTAAGTGCCATCAAGTTTGTTCCAAATCATAGCCACCCAGAATAGGGTTTCTGAGGAGTGGCTGATGAGTTTGAACCATCGATCTTACAGTTCAAACTGACCTTGTGGTCTAATGCATTATCCTACAGTGCTACACCAGCATGTTTAAGAATTGGAAATGTATCAAAAAAACCACAGCAAAATTTAAAATAATTATCTTACTACATGTACACAAGACTTATCCAATAAGATAGAAAATTTTTCATTCATGATTCTCTTCCTCAAAATGGTTTGCGATTTTTAAGAACAGCGGCGCTTCCCGGACCAGGCAGCTCAGA
>NW_006408537.1:26133970-26140457 GCF_000296735.1 Chrysochloris asiatica
AAAAAAAAAAAATGGTTTGCAAACTTTGCAAAATGGGCCAGTGACAACTACGCGTAGTCTCCAAAGTTGCATATTTAAATTTATTTGATCCCCAAACAATAAAAAAACTATAATGTATTGATATAACTGCAGCAGGAACTTATTAATTCATGAATATTTTATATAACTTAAACATTAAGCTATATAATGTTTACAATGTGAACACTGTGCTGGAGGTGAAAAACCAAAGAAAGACACAACATTACCAGCTGTAGATGCCATTCTACCAAAGTCCTGGTATTGCTGAAAGCTACCTCTGGTTAATGCACGAATTAAATGGCATGTATTCATGATTCAGGTGGGGTTTTTGTTGTTTAAACTTTTTATTGTGAATTGGATGAAGATTTACAGAGCAGATCATCGGCTTCACATTCACCAATTCAAACACATTTTGTTTCATGACACTGATTGTAATCCCATCAAAGTAATCTCACTCATTCTACTTTCTCACAGTGTTTCCTGTTTCCAATGCCCCTCTTCAATATTTTTTATTATAATTTTGTATTGTGAATTGAGTGAGGGCTCACAGACAAGATCATTAGTTTTACATTCAACAAATCATAAAGTTTGTTTCATCTCAATGATTGCAATCCCCTCCATGGAACAATAGTTATCCTGCCTCCTCCCTGCAGTTCCTATTTCCATTCCACTCACCTTCCCATTCCTTCTCACCTTTGTCCTTAGGCACAGGTTGCCCTTGTCATTTTGAATGACTGACCATTCCATCATTTATAGTGAGCATACCTTACTAGTGCTGTTGTTCCCCCTATGGTGGTTGTGGTGGTTATGTGCTG
The DNA here is from genome assembly GCF_000296735.1 of Chrysochloris asiatica. Taxonomy (NCBI): domain Eukaryota; kingdom Metazoa; phylum Chordata; class Mammalia; order Afrosoricida; family Chrysochloridae; genus Chrysochloris; species Chrysochloris asiatica. The sequence continues at coordinate 26,134,804 of NW_006408537.1, forward strand.
TGGAGTCGGGTCCGACTCATAGCGACCCTGTACAGGGTTTCCGAGGCTATAAATCTTTACGGGGGCAGAACGCCTCATCTTTCTTCCATGGAACAGCTGGTAGTTTCAAACTGCTGACCTTGCGGTTTGCAACCCGATTTGTAACCACTATGCTAGCAGAGTTCCTTGTTGTTCCCCCTATATACCTATCTAATATTTGGCCATTTATCTACTACTTGGGTCACAAGGGTGAGATCCTTGTCAAATCTGAAGAGTGATCGAGGGCCATAGTCTAAGCTTCCTCCAGTCTCTTTCTTTATTTTTAAACAATTTAAAACATATTCTTTATTTTTAAACAATTTTAAACATATTCTACCACTCTACCTGGAACATCCTAATATGATCCCTTTCAGAGAAATTGGTAGTGTTAACTGGGCACCATCTAGTTCTTCTGGTCACAGAGTCCTGGGGACTGATGCCCACATGTTCCAATAGTCCCTTGGATTACTTTTTTTCTAAACCTTCTGAACTTTGTCCTTGGGTAAATGTTGCCCTTTGATTTCAAATGGTTGATTATTTTAAGTATGCATACCTCACTATTGTCTCTTTTTTTTTGGTTAAAAATATAGCCATGGGAGTGAGTTCAGATTTTACTTCCGAATTTTCTTGGGAATTTTCCTTAAGATAGATTATAACTTAATAATAAAAATAATATATTTTAGCTCTTTATTCAACTTTAAAAAATGCACCCAAAAGTATTGTTAATATTTTTACATATTTTTGTTGTGTGCCATTAAGTATTTTCCAACTCATAGCAACCCTGCACAGGTTTTCCAAGGCTATAAATATTTATGGGAGCAGAAAGTCTCATCTTGGTGAATTCTAACTGCTAAGCTGTGGTTAGCAGCCCAATGCATAACCTTCTACACCATCAGGACTCTTTAATATTTTTACATAAAACACCTTGTAACATCTTGAGAAAAACTAGAATCTTAAAGAACTGTACTTGGAAAACTCTGTGCTAGGTGATTAAGCCTCTTCAGAATCAAAGAGGAATATTCTACTGTACAACCACAAGTGAACAGTGTCTTCTCCCCTCTGATCCTGGCAAACATTGAGAAGAAAGTCAGCAGTGAAGTTTGCTAAGCCATGGAGTCATGCTTCTCTTAAAGAATATTGTTGAAAACAGTGTGTGCTCCTTCAAAAGCTGTCACTCTCATGATAGATATATTCATGCTGAGCATGTTAAGGCTGGCAAAAACTATTAAAACCTGTTATTGAAAATGGAGAAACTTCAAGAAATGATCAACTATTAAATTCACAAATCAGTATTCTATTTGTGCTGCAGCTTGATATACGGTGCTCTCAGGACTTCTAACTTGATGGACCTATGACTTCCTCCCTCTATACACAGTGATCCCAGAGGGAATATTTTTTTACATAAAGAAAATGGGAATATAGCTAATATACTTCTACTTTGCAGCAGGTGTCATATTTGTTTTTGTCTGTACTGTATGTAGAATTCACTTGATTTAAAATGTTCAATTAATGACAGCAAAAGAACACTTCAATATTTTACAAGCATTAGTTTTTAAAACATATGGATGAATAATAGCAGGAGGCCAAGTGGGACAGCAAAGAGTTTTGTGAGTCCACACTATTCACAGAGAAGGATGTCATTGAAAGATACAGGCTTTCCAAATGCTTCCATGCTTTGCATATCCAGATCCTCTAATGAATTGATTTTTAAGAAATAAAGTTTTAATTATTTAAAGAAAAGAGCTTTATAAGTTATTTTCAAAATGTATTACATGTGTATTTCAATACAAATGTGTGTTATTGATTGATGAAAAACACTATATGAATGTAATCCATGTATACAAAAAATATAATATCAATTTATACTGTGTCTACAAAAATTTAATCTATAGTAGAGGTTATTTTTTAAAGCAGAACACTGGCTCAGAAACTTGCTAGATTTTTACTTTTCATTGCAGATATTAATTAACCCAATTCATCTTTCTTTCTTTCTTACCTGTAGTTTAAGTATATGTTACCTAGAGTGCTCATTAGAAGTGAGCATGGTAAAATTTGGACTTACGACTTTAGACATATTATCTGGAAGGCTAGGTCCTGTATAAGAATATCATGCTAGGAAAAGTAGCAAAAAAAAAAAGGAAGCGCCTCAATGAAATGGATTGACACAGGAAACATAAGAAAGACTGTGAGGATTGCAGGACTGGGCAGTGTTTGGTTCTGTTGTACACAGGGTCTTAATGAGTCAGAAATCAGAAGTTCTACAGCATTGCTTCTTGGGAAATGTAGAGAAGGAGGTGGCAAAGTGTAAGCATGGACACAATGGGTTATTTCTCTGCCATCGTTTGTATGAGTCACCGCTTTTTCTTGGAATACAAAAATTACACACACTGTATTTTTATGCCTCCAAAATTTAAACAATTAAGTGCTTTTAATCTAAAAATAGAAACAGCAATAGTTGTGGAAATTCACATTTTAGAGAATATCCTAGTCTAATTTCTGAAAGGCGTGTAGCATGCCACATAGTATTGATTATTTATTTATTTTGAATACTGTAATTCTTTTGAGTGTTAAGTATAGTGTGTAGAACTTGCAGTATCCATAATGTAACTTACCTGGGAAGGCTGTATTTAGTTGTCTAGTGTATCTCATTTTTCAGGCATTTCTCTGACCTTGTAGAGCAATTAAGGAAGACTTCTTCTTGGCAGCTTTGCTAAATGTTCTTAGTGCCATCTGCTGCATTCTTTTGGCTACTGTATGGAGCACTACTGTACATAATTGCAGCTTATGAAACTAGAAAGGACCGACACCATATTTATCAATTTACAACCCATTTGTGGAAACAGAACAATATATAATACCATCCTGGCATAATATTCTTTTGAAATTATCTTAAAATTAGTTAACAATATTGACTTGACTTTGTGATTCTTACACTAAAAACACGTCTTTATTGTACTCCATTTCTTCTATTTAAAAAAAAAAAATGTGTGAAATAATGTAAGAATGCTGTGGCAGAGGCAGCTGACCTCCTTTGACTTCATAAAAGGTATAGAGAATCCAGAACAATAGTCCAAGGCTGAGCTATGTGGCAGAGGTCAGATCTGCTCTCCAATTTTTTATCAATACTGACAGTCTACATCTCTGTCAGGTTCAATAATTCATTGCAATGGCCACACAGAACTCACAGACAATACACATAAGTATGGGACTTATTAGGGAAGTTGTTGTTATTGTTGTTAAGTGCTGTTGAGTCGATTCCGACCCATAGTGACCCTGTATAGGGCTTCCTAGGAGCAGCTGGTGAGCTTGAACTGCCACCCTTGCAGTTCAAATAGCTTTGCAGTCTGGCTCATTAACCCTCAGCGCCACACCAGTACTCCAGGTTACAATTCAGGATCAGAAATGACTGTGAACACAGTTCTCCAATCAGAATGGCTTCTTCTCAGTACTGTTGGCAGACACACCTATCTGTAGCCCCTTGACCTCTGCCATGCTCTGGTAAGTGTTACAAAACTCTTTTAGTTCTGTCTGTAAGTATGGCGCTGCAGGATAATGCCCTGGATCACATGGTCAGTTTGAACCGCAAGGTCAGCAGTTCAAACCCACCAGCTGCTCCTCAAAAGCTCTATACAGGGTCACTATGAATCAGAACTGACTCAACGGCACTTAACAACACCTCCATAAGTGTCCAAAGGCACCCCATTTCACCAGGTAGCCTATGCTCAAAGATGCTCAGCTCTAACTTAGTGGGTCAGAAAACCTAGCTCCACCAAGTGCCCAGAGTCACCATACTCCACCAGTAAACCTCCTGCCTAAAGGTACTCAGATTTTTCAATCCAGAGGCCCAAAAGTCCACCACACCCTCTGCTGCAGGTCTCCTGATTCTGCTGCTTCGGCTGCCACTGTTTCTCTGTCATTGCTTTTTGTTGTCTCTCTCCCACTCAGCAAGGTGTTATAACTCTCTTTCTGTTTTCTACCTCCTGGATTAAGGAGCTCTGGTAGCATAGTGATTACAAATTGGACTGCTAACTTCAAGGTAGGCAGTTCGAAACTACCAGCCATTCCATGGGAGAAAGATGAGGCTTTCTGATCCTGTAAAGATTTACAGCCTCAGAAACCCTGTGCAGGGACACTATGAGTCGGAACCGACTCCATGGTACTTAACAACAACAACAGCACATTAAGGAAGTTTTCAGCACAAGGATTCTGGGACCAAAGGACTTGCTCCAATCTTGGCTCTTCTTCCTTGGTGATAGTGAGTTCCCCCTTTCTGACTCTGGGATTACTCATATTAAATTTAGTGTGATTGAAAAAATTAACCAATCCCTTGTTAGGTTCCATATACATCTTTTTTTATTGTTCTCAGCTCCACAGGAGTGCCAAGCACCTTATTTACATTATTTGTATGCTATCCAATCCCTTTGATGGGCTACAAACACCTCACATTTGCATAATCCTACCCAGTCATTTGGTGGAATTATAAAGACTGAGCTAGAAGAGCCATATTAAGTAATTCACTGCACCATAAATGTCATCTACTAAGTGATTTATTATCAGATTCAGTGCTTCTAAAAATGAAGCTATTAATATCTTTCAGCTTGTTCCTTAAAAAACTATTGAAATTTTTATATTTGGAAGCCCTAAAAATTATGCAATAGTAATAGTAATAAAACATAGGGAATGATATACTTACTGGATTTTTTATAGTGCTGGTGGTGCTGTGGATTAGGCATTGGGCTGCTAATTGCAAGGTTGATGGTTCAAACTTACCAGTTGCTGTGTGGGATAAAGATGAGACTTTCTTTTTCCATAGAGATTTACAGCCTAGCAAACTAAACAAAGAGTCTCTATGAGTTGGAATTGACTCAGTAGCAATGAGTTTTATTTTGTTTTTTGAATAAAATTAAGCTATAGATAGAAAAACATACAAAAACAGATTCATCCATTTTTCTGAAGACTGCTTTGAAAATATATGTTGATAGCAAGCTATGATCTAAGTTGAAATAAAAGTTGGCTTGTGATCAGACTGTTTTGAGAAACAGGGAAACTTGTATCCAAGTACTCAACCTGAAGAATTCTTAACCAGCAAGATTCCATTTGGAGACATGGTGTCTAATTGTCCTGAAGATTGGCGCATGTTATAGAACTATTTCCCTTTGATTACTTCCTTATTTATGTCGTCTTTAGAATTACTTTTTAAGAGATCTGATGTGTATCAGGATATGTATTCTGGTTCTAACCTGTTCCCTTGTTCTAATTCTGAGGTCCCTGAATCTTAGTAGGGATCATGTGTGTCGCCTAGAGTACCTCTGATTCAATCGATGTTTTTCCAGTTCTTACTACACTTAACGTGTTACTCTATGGAGAAGTACCTACTTTCAACTCAATTTTCTTGTTTGCTCTTAAATAAGCATGATGATACATCTACTGTTGAGATAAACATGTAGTTTACCTTACCAGTCAAATTCATTACCTAAAATGCAAGGGATTTACACAATCTTTATATCTAAAACTATCTACTAGCAACAGTCATTCTGTAACAGTTCCTTGAGCTAGCTTTTCTTTTGCTTCTTGAGAATCATACCTTTCTTTCATGGTTTAGTCCACAGCTGCTTTATCTTTCCACGCCACCACCT
>NW_006408537.1:26141882-26148185 GCF_000296735.1 Chrysochloris asiatica
CTTCTTTCTTCCTCTAGTCAAGTTCTGGTCATCCAGCTATTGAAGCCAGGTCAAATGGATACTATCTGCAAGTATGAGTGTTCTTGTGCATCTCCCCTCACTTCATATCAGCTGGACACTTCACTCTCTGCTCTAGTCCTCTGTGGCCATGTCCCTGTTCCTGGGCCCAGGAGTCCCCAGGTCTCACCATACTTCTGGACAAACAGGTCTCAACCCAGGCTGACAGGAGTTTATTGAACATGGTTGGACTAGGTCACAACTTCATTGCTGGTTTTCCCCCACTTCCCCTTATTGGTGACCAATGCAAGACCACATGCCTGCTTGTGTATTCCCCTTGAGTCTTAGTCTTGAAAGAGGGTTTGCCCTGAGGGGACCTGACCACTTGCCTTGATGGCTTTTGCAGCAGATTTGCCTAATGCAATACATCATTTTCTTTCTCCATTGCTTTGTCCATGAATGGTGATGGTTTATCCAAGTAAAATGAAGTCTTTGACAGCTTTAATTTTTTCTGTTTATCATGATATTGTGTATTGTTCTAATTGGGTAATTTTTGTTTTCTCTACATTGAGGTGCACTTTAAACTGAAAGCTGTAGTTAGTAAATATTTTAATTCCTCCTTCTTTCCAGCAAGCAAGGTTATATCATCTGTATATCACAGAGTATTAATGAGTCTCCCTCTAATCCTGATGTCATGTTTTTCTTCCTATAGTTCAGCTTCTCAGGTTATTTGTTCAGCAAACAGATTGAATAAGTATGATGAACAGGTGTAACCCTGGCACACAGTTTTCTTGATTTTAAACCATTCAATTAGCCCACTTATATGAACTATCTAGGTTTTTTATATGGAACTATAAAATAATCACTGGAATTCTAGCCATAATGTCAGGGTTTCAAACCCACCAGCTGCTCTTCAGAAACACTATACAAGGTCATTATGTGTTAGAACTGATTCAATGGCCTTAACAGTAAGAATAACATATGAAATACATAAAATAGGCAAGTGTATAGAGATCAAAGTGGTTACCAGGGCTAGGAAAGACAGGGAAAGGGGAATCATTATTTACGGGACTCTGAGGTCTCTTAAGGGTGATGGAAAATCTGGAAACAGTGGCAATATGTGCCCAATATGATGACTGTAATTATTGTGACTAAATTTTACATGTGAAAATTACTGTGAAAAATTTTACATGTGAAAATGGCCAATGTTTTCTGTATATATATATATATACAGACACACATTTTATATATATATAGTTTCTGTAAAATATATAGTTTTATGTTGTTATGGCTCTGTAAGTTAATGCACTGGACTGCAAAATTGGTTTGAACAGCAAGGTCAGTGGTTCAAGCTCACCAGCTGCTCCTAGGAAGCCCTATTCAGAGTTGCTATGCATTGTTAGTTGTTGTTAGATGCCATCAAGTTAGTACCTACTCATAACGCCGTATGCACAGCAGAACAAAACACTGCTCGGTCCTGGGCCAACCTCACTACTGTTTCCATGCTTGAGTCCATCGATGCAGCCACTTGGCCAATACATCTCACTGGGGTCTTCCTCTTTTTATCTGATCATCCACCTTACCAAGCATAATATTCTTCTCCAGTGACTGGTCCCTCCTAACAATATGTCAGAAGTATAAGAGATGAAGATTGGCCATCTTGGCCTCCAAGGAGCACTCTGGCTGCACTTCTTCCAACACAGATCTATGGATTGGAAATGACTTAATGGCACTGAACAACAACAACAACACATAGTTTTGTGTAATATGTATATAATACATCCACATATATATATCACATGTATACATGTATCACACACATATATCATACATGCACACATATGTATGGTATATATGTATGGGGGGCTTCAAAAAGTTTATTAAAAATCTAATAATTTCATTTTATTTTTCCATGACCTTTTTGAAGCAGCTTTGTTGTGTGTGTGTGTGTGTGTGTGTGTGTGTGTGTGTGTGTGTGACAATAAAATAGAGAGACTAAGGGAGAATAGACTCAGCCAACTCAAGGTTTCTGTCAGTGATCTACCTATTTTGTTCAGAGTTGATCAAGAATAGAAAGCAAACATGTAGGATTATTTTTCACCCATGGCTTGAATTGTTCATTAAAAGCAATCATTTTTCTACCTGCATTTTTGTCATGACACATCTAATGCCTGGTCTTGATCACAGTATGTGTTATAAAAAAAAAAAAAAAAACAACAACAACAGTTTGTTACCTTTTTTTAGGTTTCATCTTAACACTTAATTCCATGTGTGTTTCTGGCTTCTCCATTAGATGCTCGCTCACATCCTCCACAACACCATCTCCTTGTTCACATTTCTTTTCTACTTTTCAGAGAAGGGTCTTTTAAAAATATTCTAGAAAAGAAAAGGCCTAGAAATTAATTTTGTCTAAAAAAATGAGATGAATATAAAAGAAAATTTATAAGAATAAGTTTGGGGTAATAAAACAGAAAAGGAATTCAGGATTTACTGTAATGCAAGGACGAAGTTAAGTATTTTTAGGTAATGTCAGTTCCAGAAAACCCCCTTGACAATCAACAAGCATTTCAAGTGACATCAGATTTACAGGAACAAACTGTTTCTGAGAGACACTTATTTTAGTGTTTTATCAAGCATAAAATGTCTAATATCAACAAAAATGTGAAAAATCATTCTTAAGGCCTTCTTGAATTCATGATTTGGTCAATGACTAAAAATTAAACTTTAGTTCTGTTCAAAACAACAAGAGAATTTGATAGTGGTACCCTGGATGTTTGCAGAAATGTGACTTTAGCCTTCAGGAGATAGGTGGGTAGCCTTCTCAAACTACTCCATGTGTGTTTAGTGCAGGAAACACTTTCTACCCATTGCAATATGTTAAAAACTCTCATGCCTTAGGTGAGATCATCTGCATATTTTTCATTTTCATCTATTTTTTTATGTTGGATATTGTTTCAGAATGACATTGTTGTTTTGATTTCCTTTATAAAATCATGCATACTTCCTTCCTGCCCCTATCATTCTTAATCTCTGGTAACCTCTAGTCTTTTCTTCATTTTTAAACTTTCATAATTTCAAAAGTGTAACCTTTTGGGTTGGCTTTTATCACTCAGTATAATTTCCTGAGGATTTCTACAACTTGTTACATGTATCAACAGTTTATTCTTTTTTCATTCCTGAGTATATACCTAGTGTAGTGCTGTGGGTTAACGTGCTGGACTACAAAATCAGTTTCAACTACAAAGTCAGCAGTTCAAACTCACTAGTTCCTCCTTAGAGGTCACTTCAGGTGGAAACCGACTCTCCTGCACTTAATGACAACAGCAACAATATACCATAGTATGATATAACACAATTATTTTACCCAGTTTTAGAACATTTGAGTTACTTCAAGCATTTAATTATTACAAATAAATCTACTATGAACTTTTGTGTACAGATATCTATGTGAGCTTAAGTGTTTGTTTCCCTGGTGTAAGGGGATACTTATATATACAGATATAGATTTAAATATAATATGTGTATTGTAGAAAAAGTACTGGACACAAGGTCAACAGATAAAACTCATCAGCCACTCCTCAGAAAACCTACAAAGTCACTACGAGTTGAAACTAACTCAATGGCACTTAACAACATGTAAATGCATGTTTAGTTTTATAAGAAACTTCCAAACTCTTTACAGAGTGGCTTCCCATTTTATAGTCTCATAAGCAATGTATGAGTACTCCAGCTTCTCCACACCCTTATCAGCATTTACTGCTGTCTCTTTAATGGCATTTCACTTTAGTCTTTTTTAGGTGTATAGTGCATTGTGGTTTTAATTTGAATTTCCCTAGTATCAACACAACAATTGTTGTTGTTGTTATGTGCCATGGAGTCAGTTCTGACTCATAGCGACCCTTGTACAGGGTTTCCAAGGCTGTAAATCTTTACGGGAGCAGGAAGCCTCATCTTTCTCCTGCGGAACAGCTGGTAGTTTTGAACTGCTGACCTTGAGGTTCACAGCTCGATTCGTAACCATTATGCTACCAGAGCGTATTAACAATAGTTAATAGTTAAACATAATTTCCCATGCTTAGGTTTACACCTGTATATCTTTGCTCCGTATGATAAGCACTGGATTGTGAACCACAAATTCGGTGGTTTGATGACACTGGCCTCTCCATGAGAAAACGATGAAGCTTTGGCTCCTATAAAGAAGTGCAGCCTCAGAACCCTATTCAGGGTTGCCGTCAGTCAGTGGTAAACAACAACAATGACAAATCTTCACTAGTGAAATCTCTGTTTGTATGTTTGTGCATTTTCTCTTTTTCTACTGCTGAGTTTTGAGAATCCTTTTTTGTTCCATTTCTACTTTTCATTTCTTTTTTTTTTTTTTTATTGTGAATTGAAAGGTTTACAGAGATCATCAGTTTTACATACGGCAAATCAGACACTTCCTTTCATCTCATTGGTTGCATTCCCCTTAATGTAGCATCAATTATCCCACTTCTTTCCTTTGCTTCTTGTTTCCATCCCTCCTTTTTCCATATCCTTCGGAAATTTGTCCTTAGGTAAATGCTGCTTTTTTTTATCTTGAAGTGTTGACCATTCTATGGTGTATGCACCTCACGAATGCTGTTATTCCCCACCATATACCTATTTATTACTTGACTGAAAATTAGCCATTGGGTGAGTTCATTGAAGTAACCAGGGGTCCTAGTCTTGCTGTTCCACCAGTCTCCATTTGACCAATAAGCCTGTTTATTTTTTTATGATTTAGAGTTTTCCACATTTTCTCCCACTCTCCCAGAACCTTCTAATGTGATCCTTAAAAGAGTCATTCATAAAGATAGCTAGACACTATCTACTTTTTCTGGTCTTAGGACTGTATATACTAATTGTTTCCAAGTATCTTAAATTTTCATCACTCATTTTGCTTTCAGACACAGAGAGATTAATACTTGCACTTTTGATGACCACTTATGAGGTTTTAAGATTCCAGTCACTACTCAACAAAGAATGATGTAGAACAATGTCATGTGGATGATGATATGCCAATTGACAATGGTGTCCTCTGAGGCTATAGTTTTGAGGCCCCAGTCCCAGAAACTCATTCCTTCAAGGTGTTTAGAATGTCAAAAACATTATCATAGTCTTACTCCCATAAGCATTGGACTGCTAAACACTAGTTCGGTGGTTCAAATCCACTAACCACTCCTCAGAACCCTAAAAAGGTCACTATGGGTCAGAACCAATTCAACAGCACTTAACAACAACAGTAATCCTCCACCACAAACATAGATATGTTTGCAGCAAACATAAATACACATGTATAAATAGCCTCTGTCAAATATTTCTATTTTTGTGGGTATACTACTCTCTCTCTCTCACACCCTTTCACACTATGTATCTACCACCACACGTCTGTCAGTTTGTTGTACTGTGTTGGCTTGTGAGTTGCTGTGATTCTGAAAGCTATGTCACAGGTATTTTAAATACCAGCAGGGTCACGCATGTAACAGGTTTCAGATGAATTACCAGACGAAGACAGACTAGGAAGAAGGAGAGATGAACAAATTCTGAATATTTAGTCACCAAAAACCTTATGAATAACAGAGAAACACTGTCAGATATAGTGCCAGAAAACGAGCCCCTCAGGTTGGAAGGCACTCAAAACGCAACTGGGCAAAAGCTACCTTCTCAAACTTGAGTTGACCATGATGATGAGAATCATCACCTGCAGGACCTTTGTTTGCTAATGGGGCACAACTCAAAATGAAATGAAACAGCTGTAAACATCCATTAATAATCAGAACATGGAATGAATGAAATATGAATCAAGGAAATAATAATCACAACAGGGAATGTATGAAATAGGAATCTAGAAAAATTAGAAACTGTCAAAAATGAAATGGAATGCATAAACATCAATATCTTAAGCATTAGTGAGCTGAAATGGACTGTTATTGGCCATTTGAATCTGACAACCACATGGTTTACTATGCTGGGAATGACAAATTGAAGAGGAATGGTGTTGCATTCTTCATCAAAAAGAACATATCAAGATCTGTCATGAAGTACAACACTGTCTGTGATAGGATTATATCCATGTGCCTACAGGAAAGACCAGTAAAGACCTCTATTATTTAATTTCTGCACCAACCACTAAAGCCAATGAGGATGAAACAGAAAAATTCTACCAACTTCTTCAACCTGAAATTGATCAAACCTGCAATCAAGATGTATTGATCATTACTGGTGATTAGAATGAAAAGTTGGCAACAAAGAGGAAGGATCAGTAATTAGAAAATATGGCCTTGATGA
>NW_006408537.1:26150554-26151080 GCF_000296735.1 Chrysochloris asiatica
CATGCAGGTATTTACTTATTTTCTCTTTAACTCTTGCAAGCCTCCCCATGTCTTTCCATGCTTTCATCATTCTTCTGCCAAGAAAAATGATGTTGTATATTGCCTTCCTTTTTGTATATTGTTGTATATTGCCTTCCCTTTCACCCAAGTTAACTACCTCTAGCCCATGAATTATGCCCTCTTCCCTTCTACCCCTGGTAACGATCAAATAATATTTCTTTTAATGTGAATACTTTTCTTAACTTTTCACAATAGTGACCTCATACAATATTTGTCATTTTGTGAATGACTAAATTCAGTCTGTATAATGTCCTCCAGGTGCATTTATATTATGAGGTGTTTCACAGGTATGTCCTTATTTTTCGGTGTTGCATGGCAATCCATTGTATGCATGTAACATATTTTGTTTCTCTATTCTTCTATTGATGGGCATGTAGGTTTATTCCACCTTTTTGCTATTATGAACAGTGCTGCAATGAGCACGGGTGTGCATAGACCTTCACGTTGTGGTTCTTATTTCTCTAGG
>NW_006408537.1:26157870-26164988 GCF_000296735.1 Chrysochloris asiatica
CCCAAGATGGCCACTCAGGGAGCAGCTGAGTGCCTTGGATTAGAAAGCACTGGATTTCTTGCTTCTGCTACAAATTCCACTGGCTGTAAGCCTTCTAACTTTTTAAATATCCCTTTATATGTGGTTCAGAATTCTGGGACCATCCCCTGAGACTACTTGGTCTAATATTCTGTTTTTGCTGACAGAGCTCCTCACTGCACTTCTACCCTTTCTGCCATCTTGTTTGTTCTCCCACTCTTTACCTTTTTGAGACTCAGATTGACATTAGAATTCATACTTTCAAGTTCAAAACTAAAAGTTGCTTTTACCTGAAAGAAACAGGTGTAGAACTAAACTGTGGTTGTGGCAGCTTCTGGGGTCGAAAGGAACAACTACCCATTTTATTTTAGAATTTCTCAGTCGTAGCGTCTCTTTGCATTTTTCATCCTTTTGTCCATCATACTTTATTCCGGAAAAAAAATTCTTATTTTCCAGTCACTCATTTTCTTTTCAAGGTAGTGTTTTGGTTATGCCTGCTAACCTTAAGGTCAGCAGTTAGAAATTACCAATTGTTCCATGGGAGAAATATGAGATTTTTGATTCCATAAAGATTTACAGCCTTGGAAGCCCTATGCAGGGTTGTTATGAGTAGACACTGACTCCACAGCACATAAACTGAACCAATTTTCTTTTCTGCTTGTTCTAATCAGCTATTAAATCCTTCCACTAAGTTCTTAATTTTAGTTATGCTTTTAGAATGAGGATTACTTATTTGATTTTCCCTTTCAAGAAAGTGTTCTTTTTATAAGCTTTCTATTTTTTGATTGCCTTTTCTACTTTTAAACTTTTAAGCATTTGTCATTTTATAATACATCTGTTAATTTTAGTATCTGAATCATTTATGGATCATTTTTAGTTCCTTTTTTTCCTGATCATTCTAATTTATGGTATCATCTTTTCTTGTGTATCTGGCCATTGTCTTAAAACAATAATAATAGTAATAATAATTGAAGGAGTAAATAGAGGCCACCAAAGGAGTTCTGGTGTGGCACTAGGTTAATGCACTGGACTGCAAGTCAGTTTGAACTACAAGGTTGACAGTTCAAACTCACTCGTCACTCCTTGGGAACCCTATATAGGTTTGTTATACATTGGAACTGACTTGATGGCACTTAGCAATAGCAACAACAACAAAGAGGGTTTTCATTTTGCTCTGTCAGTGACTTGGGGTGACTAGCAAGATGTGTTCTACTGAAGCTACAGTTTGAACAAGAGCTTCTGTAGTGTTGACTCACTCTTAACTCAGAGTGTAGCTCTTTACAGACTCTGCAGTCAGATAGAAATGGATTTTCGTAGTCTTTTCCTCTTGTCCCAAAAAGCTGCCCAAACCATAACTCAGTTCCTCAGCTGTTTTTCCAATACACAAATATACTCCAGGCAAAAGTAATTTTTATTTCTGATTTAACTTTCTGAATATCCACTTTGTTGTTATTAAGTGCTGTGAGTTGGTTCTGACTCATAGTGAACCTGAATAGGGTTTCCAAAGAGCAGTTGGTGGGTTTGAACTGCCAACCTCGTGTTTTGCAGTCCAGTGACAATCCTACAGCACCACACCAGGACTCCATTTTGTCCTAGATTTGTGTGAGGTAATTTCTTTCACTGTCTTCTTAATTACCTTATGCTTTTAAGGAAACTAAATTAAATATTTAATCCAGCTCTTCTCTGTTGTCATTTCTGGATACTGGAAAGAACATTAAATATTGTTTTACATTAAAAATATTTTTTTAAATCATGTAATTATAATACCAATTTAGAAATCACACACAAACATAGTGTGGAAATATTCCAAAGAGGCACTTGTGGGTGTAGGAAAATTTGGGAGAATTTTATCACAGCTATTCATACCATACTATGCTGCAAAATCAGCCACACAACCATGGTGTCTGTGTTTTGCTATTTACTTTTGAGATTAAAAAGAAGAAGAAGAAAATGATGTACAGATTGTCAAGACTTTTTTTGGCAAAAATACAACTAAAACACAGAATGGAGTGTGGTTTTGAGAGTAAATTTATTCTCCATTCAAATCATATTAATAAGTTTACTACTTAAAGTTTCTAAGGCAGCTGAACTTTAAATAATAATTTTTTTTTTCAATTTTGAAAGCTGTATTTCAAATTAATTAAAAGGTAAGATGATAACTGGTATCATTATATTCAATTTGTCTTCAGAAGCTTGCTGGATCTCTGGAGAAGTCACTCAGTGGAGTCTATGAAGATAAGAGAGAAAGAGGGGTGTCCTACACAAGAAAGCTCATGCCTTGATGTACAATTAATGAAGGCAGATTTCTACACAGCAGTAGTAACTTCAAAACGCAATAGCCTGATGCCTCTTAAATGTGGCTTCTTGGTCAGCAATTACACTTTAAGCAAAGAGCTATAGATTGTAAGTTTTTGAAGAGAGAAACAAAAATAACACTAAGAAAAATAGATATAAGGACCATATAAAGATTAGAGAAAAAGAATATATACTCATCAAAGATGTTCCTATGTAATGTCTTGTAACCAAACAAAGCAATATTAAGTAATGTATAACAGAGTCCTGGTATGGTGCTGAATAAGCACCGGACTGCAAGGTTCATTTAAACTGCAAGGTTGGCAGTTCAAATCCACCAACCGCTCCTCAGAAATCTTAAACAAGGTGGCTATGAGTTGAAACTGACTTGATGGCACTTAACAACTACAGAAATGTAGACTATAAAATAATAAGATAATTCACATAAATAGCTATAGTTTAAATTAAGACCAAAATGATACTGTGGAACGCCTATAAGTTAACATTATAAATAAATGTCATTCAACTTTCGTCAAAATTTTCTAGGCAATATATTCACTTAGATGTGCTTATCTTAAAGATATTTTAACCCTCCACTTACAGCAGTCTTAGAAGTCAAAATAGTAAAGATTTACTACTTAAAAAGGCTTTGTTAGGACAACAACAACAAAAAGGCTTTGTAAAGTCAGAGGGTCTGGTCTCTACATTAAAAAAAAAAAAAATCTTAAGAAACTACGCCAGAGTTGACTTATTTAGGATCATATCTATGATAGCCTCTGGGGATGTTCTCAGGTAACACTAATTTTCATAGGAAATGAACTAATAAAGGAACTTTCTCTAGTTTGAACATGATGAATCTGAATTTACCTTATAGCACTATTAAAGATATTTATTTCTTATTTTTTCATTGAATACTGAGTAGATACAAAAAGAGGCATGTAAATGCAAAAAAAAAAAAAAGACAATGCAACACTTCAATAAGCATATAATTATTGAAGTACTATCATTTTTTCACTGCTGAACAGTGCTCCTAAAAACATTCTGTCTTATTGCTTGGTACCCATACACATATAATTTGCAGAGAAAGGAGTGGAATAGTTAAATCAATAGGATTGAGGTATATTCAACTCAACTGAAAAATGTCAAATATTTTTAAAGTAATGGCTCCAATTTACACTTCCACTAAGAACCTGTAGTGGTTTGGTAGTTCCATATAGTAGCCAAAGACAAGAAATCCTGTGTGTTTCTTGTTTGTTTGTTTGTTTGTTTTTGCCAATCTAGCATATATAAATTAGCTTTTCACTGTGTCCTTAAATTCCATTTCCATGACTGTTTTTGAAGACTGAGCCTATATACCTTCTGGTTTCATACTCTCTTTCATATGAAATGACTCTGACTTTAGTTTTCTTGTGATTTCTTTGTATATTCCCAACTTTAATCCTTAATCTGGACTAAAGCATGCCAAACATCATGAAGTTGGCTCAGGACAGGCAACATTTCATTCTGCTATAAGGAAAGTTTCAACAAGTTCATGAAAAAATTGAATTAAAGGACAATGGAATTTTCTACAAACTTTTTGAAGCTCCCTTGTACATAAAGTCACCATGGATTGGAGCCAACTCAATGACAGCTAACAGCAAAGTATCCTTTGTTAGTAATATGTGTTGCATGTAGCTTCTAACGTTAATTTATTTTTATATTTCCTTTATGAATACTTTGAGCATAGGTTCCTTATTTTAGCATACTTATTAGTGGATTTTTTTGTAATCTTGCTTTGAAAAGACTTTTCTTTGTTATGAACATAAGGATATTCACATCCACTAGAAACTGTATGTGTGTATGTGTTTAGGCTCAGTTTTGACATTTCCCCTCATAATTGTTTCAGTGCCTTTCCTTTAAAACTTCCTTTATCACAGTTAATATGCAATGCACAATTGATATGCAATGCAGTCAGCGTTCAAATTTATAAGTTATATAACATTTTTTAGCAAGATTAGGTTCTTTTCAGTAATATTTTGGCTATTTTGAAATTTTACTATTCAATACAAATTTTTAAATCAATTTGTCAGCTTCTGTAACAATAAACACAAACAAAACACAAAATTTATTGGAACTAGTACAGTCATGGATTCATGGATTAACCAAAAGGAGTGCTGATATTTATGATGTAATATTTTCCAATTTATCCTTTTATTATCCTCTTTACTGCTTTGCTTTCTATGTCATACCTCAGAATATTTTGCCAAATCACTGATATATTAAAATAATTCACTATATAGAAAGAAGACAAGAAATTTTGTGATTGGACAACTCCAGAGAAGTCAGACATTGAGATAAAGTTGTACACTTAACATTTATATCTGAATTTAAGTGTTAAGTGAACAACTTTATCTCAATGTCTGACTGTTCTGGAGGTTGCAAATAAAAAATTTTTTGTCTTCTTTTTATATAGTAAATTATTTTAATATAGCAGTGATTTGGCATAAGATTCTGAGGTATGGCATTGAAAGCAAAGCAGTAAAGAGGAAAATATTTAGTATTTACATATGAATTTAAGTAGGTAATACAGAAACGGCTGCAAGCATACATTGACAGAGAACTTCCAGGAGTCAGAAGAGGCCGTGGAACAAAGGATATCACTGCCGATGTCCAATGGATCGTGGCTGAAATCAGAGAATATCAGAAAGATGTTTACCTGTGCTTTATTGACTACGCAAAGGCTACTGATTGTGTGGATTATGACAAGCTATGAACAACATTGCAAAGTCTGAGTATTCCGGAACACTTAATTGTACTCATGAGGAATCTGTACCTGGACCAAGAGGCAGTTGTTCGAACAGAACATGGGAACACTGAATAGTTTAAATTAAGAAAGTTGTGTGACAAGGTTGTATTATTTCACCATACTTATTCAACCTGTATGCTGAGCAAATAATACGAGAAGCTGAGTTCTATGAAGAAAAATGTGGCATCAGGATTGGAGGAAGACTCATTAACAACCTTCGATATGCAGATGATACAACCTTGCTTGCTGAAAGTGAAGAGGACTTCAAACATTTACTGATGAAGATCAAAGAGCACAGCCTTCAGTCTGGATTGCATCTTAATGTCAAGAAAACAAAAATCCTCACCACTGAACCAATGAACAACATTCTTATCAATGGAGAAAAGATTGAAGTTGTCAAGAACTTCATTCTTCTTAGATCAACAATCAACACTCACGGTAGCAGCAGTCAAGAAATCAAACGACATATTGCAGTAGACAAATCTGCTGCACAAGACCTTTTAAAAATGTTGAAGAGCAAAGATATCAGCTTAAGGACTAAGGTGCGCCTGACCCAAGCCATGGCATTTTCAATGACCTTATATGCATGCAAAAGCTGGACAGTAGAGGAATTGATGCTTTTGAGTTATGGTGTTAGAGGAGAATATTGAAAGTGCCGTGGGCTGCCAAAAGAATCAATAGATCCATTTTGGAAGATGTGAAGCTAGAATGCTCCTTTGACGCCAAGATGGCCAAACTTTGTTTCTCATATTTCGGACATATTGTCAGGAGGGACCAGTCGCTCAAGAAGGACGGCATGTTTGGTAAGGTGGAGGGTCAGAGAAAAAGAGGAAGACCCCTAGCGAGATGGATTGGCCAGGTGGCAGCATTGATGGACTCAAGCGTGGCAACAGTAGTGAGGTTGGCCTAGGATAGGGCAGTGTTTCATTCTGCTGTGCATAGGGTCGTTATGAGTTCGTACCAACTCAATGAAGCCTAACAACAACAATGAATTTAAGTAATCAAATAGGTTTTAGAGAGAGAGATTTTGGAATAATTGGAATAACCATATAGGTCATGGTTAAAGCCATGGAAATGAAAGCTGTCACTTGGAACAGTGGTCCCCTTGGATGTGCATCAGATACATCTGGGGCAAGTTTGAAGCACACACGCCTGGACCCACTACCATATATTCTCCCATGGTTCAGTTGTTGTTGTTGTTGTTGTTGAGTGCCGTCGAGTTGGTTCCAACCCATAGTGACCCTGAACAGGGTTTCTGAGGCTGTGAATCTTTACGGGAGCAGAAAGCCTCATCTTTCTCCCGTGGAGCAGCGGGGAGTTTCGAACTGCTGACCTTGAGGTTCACAGCCCTATTTGTAACCACTACACTATTTGTGTTTGACTGCAAATATTCAAATTCCAAAGATGAATGCAAAAACAAACCCACTGTCATCAAGTCAATTCCAACAGATAGCAACGTTCTATAACGTTTTTGAGATTGCAAATATTCACAGGAGTAGCAGCCTCATCTTTCTCTTTTAAAGCAACTGGTGTGTTTGAATCGACTTAGTTTATCCCAAATAGCTTTTGTTTGCTCAATAGCAAATCAGGACGTGGGTAGTCTCAGGCTTTTTAAGCCTTCTGCTTCATAATCCTGAATAGGTGAATAAGAAATAGCAATAACAACAGTGTGTGTCAATCAACCAAATTGACCTCATAGACTAATACAGAGCACTCTACCCAACAACAGCACTATGTACACTATTTTCCAGTGTTTATGGAACATTCACCAGAATAGACCATATGTTAAGCCATAAAGCAAGCATCGACAAATTTTAAAACATCGAAATACTGCAAAACATCTGCTATAAAATTAGAACAAAATAACAGGAAGATCAAGGAGGAAAATACATGGAAATTGAATAATTTCCTATTTAAAAAATACTGGGGAGTAGAAGAAATTTTTAAATGAAGTAAAAAAAAATTCTTAAATCAAATGAGATTCCCATGAGCACAATTAAGTGTTCTGGAATACTCATACTTC
>NW_006408537.1:26165292-26166715 GCF_000296735.1 Chrysochloris asiatica
CATTAAGGACAGATGATAAAATGTTTGAAAGAAATATTATTTGGCAGTTACCAGATGTGAGAGGGAAAGGAAAATAAATCACTAACTAGAGGTTGTAAAGATTTGCAGTCTTGGAAACACTCTACAGGTCTCTATAAGAATCAACTCAATTTAAGTGGATTTGATTTTTGGTAGAGGATAGCATGTATTAACTTCAGTGAAGGGAAAAGCAATATACAGTAAGGGGGAGGTCAGCACAAAACAATCAAAGCAAAGAAAAACACTGGGAGGAGCATAAGAGTTAAAGGCAAGAAAGGTAAATACTATTATATATACAATCCTGCAATAAAAGTAACTGATAAGTGAATGTATACACAGACATACAAGCAAAACAGGTGTGGGAAGTGTGACTATACCTAAGAATATATAAAAGATTGGCAGAGAAGCTTTCTACAGATGCATTTTTACCTATGCTGTAAATATATCTATGAATATAATGGAGTATACAGGGGCAAAGCTATAAAAGCTTCTGGTTGTTACTTGCCTTAGAGTTGATTCCAATTCATAGCAACTGTAAGTACAACAGAATGAAACACTGTCTGGTCCTGTGTCATCCTCACAATCATTGTGAAGTTTAACCCCATTGATGTTGCCACTGTGCCAATCCAACTCACTGGGGATTGTCCTCTTTTGTTGACCCTCCACTTACCAAGCATCATGTCTTCTCCAGGGACTGGATGTGTCCCAAGTATGAAAGTCATGTTGTAGGTTAATGTGCTGGACTTCAAAGTTGGTTTGAACCGCCAAGATCCATCTGATGTCAACATTTCCACATCCTTGTCTTAATCTGACTTGAACTGCTGTCAGTTCACTGTCAACATACTGCTGCAGCCATTTTCAAATCATCTTTAGCAAAATTTTATTTACATGTGATATTAATGGCATTGTCCCATGGATCTCTTCCATCAATTGTTCAGGTTATCTGTATTCCAAATATAGATGAGTGAGTATATCCAGTATTGCATCAGTTTCCTGAAAATTTTCAACTTGTATTCCATCAATTCTGGAGTCTTGTTCTTTGCCAATGCCTTCAATGCACATTGCATTTCTTCTTCCAGTGCCACTGGTTCTTGATCATATGCTATCACTTGAAATGGTTGAGCACAAACCATTTCTTTCTAGTACAGTTATTCTATGTATTATTTCATCTTCATTTGACTTTTTCTGCACCATTCAATATTTTTCCCATAGAATCCTTCAATATTGCAATATTTTTTTCCCATAGAATCCTTCAATATTGCCACTCAAGGCTTTTGTTTTCTCTTAGGTTCTGTTGGCTTGAGAAATGCTGAGTGTGTTCTCCTTTTTGGTTTTCTAACTCCAGGTCTTTGCACAAATATCATTATGATACTTGACTTTGTCTTCTCAAGATGCCTTTTGAAAT
>NW_006408537.1:26167842-26169300 GCF_000296735.1 Chrysochloris asiatica
ATGTTCCAATTGTTAAAGGATGTTTGCAGCTGTTTCTCCTCATTTTGCATTGTGCCCCATTAGCAAATGTATGTCCTGGAAGCTTTACTCCATTCATATCATCACAGCCAACTCTACTTTAAGGAAACAGTTCTTCCCCAGTGGCATTTTAAGTTTCTTCTAACCTGAGGGCTTCATCTTCTGGCACTATATCTGACAATTTCTGGTGTTATTCATAATTTTTCAATATCCAATATTCTGATGCTGACAACGCTCCACTGCTAGTCATAAGGTTTTTAGTAGATAAATATTCAGAAGTATTTGGCCTCTCTTTCTTCCTACTCTGTCTTAGTTTGGAAGTTCAGCTGAAACCTGTCCACCACGGATGTACACTGCTGGTGTTTAAAATGCCAGTGGCATAGTTTCCAGCATCACAGCAACATGTAAGCCACCACAGTACAGCTGTTTTACTGGTGGTGGAAATGACATATTGTTGTTGTTGTTAAGTGCCGTTGAGTCGGTTCCGACCCATAATGACCCTGTATAGGGTTACCAAGGAAGAAGTGGTAAGTTTGAATTACCAACCTTGCAGTTCAAACAACTTTGCAGTCCGGCCCATTAACCCATAGCAGCACATATTGCATTAGGTCAAATCTGATGTAAAATGCCTCTTTAAAGTATTCAAAAGCAAAGGATCAGTTTGAGGACTAAGGTGCACCTGACTAAACCCATATTTTCAATTGCCTTATACGTATGTGAAAGTTGAGAAATGGAAAGTTTCTTTGTAGATGTACCTGGAAAGAATCATTTCTCATTCTGCTCCCATAAAGATCACAGCCTAGGAAACGGGACAATTCTACTCTGTCACATATTAGTCGATATGAGTCAGAATACTCAGTGGTAACTAACAACAGCTACAAGATCATTCCAGAGAGAAAGATAAGGAAGTTATTTCACTGACAAAACAGAAAATTCTTGTTCATCCTGTCCAGCCACATAACATAAATTTTATTTCTAGCATTCTGTCCTTCTCTGTGTTTTCTTCACTCCCCTTTTCTGAATGGGGGATTTATTATAGTTTTTGTTTCACATTTTCTATTTCTTCTCACAACACTTCTGTCTGAATATTGAGGATAGATAACTTGCTTCTGTGAGTTTAAGGCATTAGTGAACTAGGAGTCACATCCAGAGATCTCTCTGAGGAAGATTTGTTAGTTTGATAACATTTAGAGAGTCAAAGGGAAGGACAATCATAGCCATTGTTGGTTGCCTATCCATTTCTCATTTGTTTTAATTAAGTAGATCTCAATTATAGTTCAGTGTATCTAACTAAATTGACTGTCCTCAACTTATGTGAAGTCAAAGCTTACTTGCAAAGCAGACATAATGCTTGGAGATACAGCAGCCATTGTTAATATTATAAAAATGAAACCCACAACCATTGAGTCTGTTCTCTTAGAGACTTTTTTTTTTTTTTTT
>NW_006408537.1:26169695-26211891 GCF_000296735.1 Chrysochloris asiatica
ATCACTCCCTTCCTTGCTACAAAACGTCTACCTTTACATTTCCAACCCTCACAATCAGTCCTGATAACAATCATTCACTATTGTATCACAAGTGACCCTTCTGCATTTCATTTCATCAGCATCACCTAGACAGATTGGATAGTACTCACTGGAGATTCTGCCTTCTTCCATACCCCCTAGCTCTAGGTCTTAGAGACCTTTTATGGGGTTTCTGAGGCTGTAAATCTTTACAACAGAAGAGAGCCACAGCTTTCTCCAACAGAGTGGCTGGTGGGTTGGAACCATCCATCTTGCTGCTAGTGGCCCAACACCTAACCCACAGCGCCACCAGGGCTCCTAATAAAGAATGAAAGACACATGTTAAAAAGATGGAAGTGGCAAACAGAAAGGGCTTTGACTTGACGACATGACTGCTTGCTTTAAGACTTTTTTGTTTAAAACAAACAAAATTTACATAAACCAATGTTTTCTTGGGAGGGGGGGTTCTGTTATTTGCAATTGAGCACATTCTTAGTAGACACATTTATAATCTTAGGATTCAAGGTTCTCAGAAGTAGGGCATCTGCACCTTACTTTTCCCAGAGACATCAGAACCAGCACCTTAGGAAGTGACTGCCTGTTTCTCTTTTTTATAAAGTTGGGGTAATCATTTTAACCCAATGTGTTTATAAGCATTTACAGTCCTATCCCTTTACGTCTCCCAAATGTGGCTGCTAATGAAATTTCTAAATAAATGCCCTTCTATTAAGGGAATTTTCTAGTTTGGGGTGATATTATGGTTTGGGGCTAAAATCAGAAGCCCTGGAGTCATATAGTCATTGATTGTTTCTCACTTTCCCATTCCGATTCCTGCCTGTATGATCTCAAATCATTAATTCTCCTTTCTGAGCCTTCTTCCATATCTCAAAAGTAGGAAGAGAAATAATGCCCACCTCATGTAGTTGTTGATAATATTAAGTGCCATTATGTAGGGAAACATATCATGCAAGAAAAAACTTGAGTAGAAAACCTGGCAGCTAGAAAACTTACAAATGTATATTTACTATTTGCTTAAAGAGTTAAAATTTTTAAATGTGAATTTTATTTTAGAATTTTTGCATTGATTAAAGGAAATCCAAACCTCATCCCAACTCTAAAATTCAATAGCTTGTTTAAATGTATGAGGTTTGCAGGATTGGGGAGATACAGAGTAGAATGTTTAAAAGAAAGAAAAAAAAAAAAACCCTAACATAGAATAAAAAGGAGAGACTAGTTTTATTTCTCCGCGGGAGAAAGATGAGGCTTTCTACTCCCGTAGAGATTTACACCCTCGGAAACCCTGTACAGGGTCGCTATGGGTCGGAACCAACTCGACGGCACTTAACAACAACAACAACAGTTTTATTAAGCTTCATGGACACAAATTTATTTAGCTTTAGATCAATTAAAAACAGGAAGATTTGTATGGTTGGGCTATTTTGGATGCATCAGTTAGCTATGTTCTTTTAAAAGAAAATGCTGTAAAAAGAAATAAACATCCTAACAAGTCATGAATCTTAAAGTACTTTTTTTATTGTCCTGGTATTGCACTGTACGATAAGCACTCTACCAAAAGGTCTGTTTGAACCACAGTTTCAATTTACCAGCTGCTCCTCAGAAATCCTATATAGGGTCACTATGAGTCCGAACCAACTTGACTGCACTTAACAACAACAACAGCTTGCAATATTGAAGGTTTTTATGGTGTTGTAGTATAAGCACTTGACCGCAAGGTCAATTTGAACCACAAGGCTGACAGTTCAAAACTCCTCTTCAGAAACCCTATACAGGGTTGCTATAAGTCAGAACCAGCTTATTGGCATTTAACAACAACAATATGGGCAAAACATTGAATGACAAGTCTCCAGAAATTGATGGAATACAAATTTAAATTTTTCAACCAATTTAGCCCTGGAAGTGCTCACTTATCTATGCCAAGATATTTGTAAGATAGCTACCTAGTTAATTGACTGGATGATATTAACATTTGTGCCCATTTCTAAGAGAGGTGATCCAATGGAATACAGAAATAATTGAACAGTATCATTAATACAACATGCAAGTAAAAGTTTTCTGAAGATAATTCAAAAACAGTTGCAACAATATACTAACAAGGAACTACCAGAGATTCAAGCCAGATTCAAAAGAATTTGGGATGTCATTGCTGACTCAGATAGATCTTGGCTGAAAGCAGAGAATATCAGAAAGATGTTTACTTGTGCTTTATTGACAATGCAAAGGATTTTCATTGTGTGAATCATGAAAAATGATGGCTAACATTGAAAAGAATAATTATGCCAGAACACTTCATTATGCTTATGAGGAAGATGTACATTGACCAAGAGGTAGCTGTTAGAACAGAAGAAGGGGATACAAAATGGTTTAAAATTAGGAAAGATGTGTGCCAGGACTGTATCCTTTCACCTTATTCAATCTCTATCTGAGCAAATAATCTGAGAAACTGGGTTATATGAAGAAGAATGTGACATCAAGATTGGAGGAGACTCATTAACAATCTGTGATATGCAGATGATACAACTGTGCTTACTGAAAGTCAAAAGGACTTAAAACACTTACTAAAAGATCAGACTACAGCCTTCAGTATGAATTGCACCTTATAGCGTAAACTTACCTGCTGCTCCTTGGAAACCCAATACAAGGTTGATATGAGTCAGAACTGACTTGACAGCATTTAAAAACAATAACAACAATAGATAAAATTAAAATCTTCACAACTGGATCAATACATAACATTATGGTAAATGGAGAAAAGATTGAAGTGATCAAAGCCTTCATTCGGGGTCTGCAATCAACACTTACAGAAGCATCAGTCAAGAAATCAAAAGATGTATTGTATTAGATAAATCTGCTGAAAAAGACTTCTTTAAACTGTTCAAGAGCAAAGGTGTGAGTGTTAAGGTACGCCTGACACAACCTATGGTATTTCCAATCGCCTCATGTGGATGTGAAGGTTGGACAATGAATAAGGAAGACCATAGAAGAATTGATGTATTTGAATTATGGTATTAGAGAAGAGTATTAAAAATACCATGGAGTGACAGAAAAACAAACATATCTGTCTTGGAAGATGTACAGTCAGACTTCTACCTAGAAGCTAAGATAGTAAGACTTCATCCCTCATACTGCAGACATGTTATCAAGAGAGACCAGTTCCTGGAGAAGGACATCATGGTCGGTAAAGTGGAGGGTCAGTGAAAAAGAGGAAGACCCCAACGAGATGGATTGGCACAGTGGCAGCAACACTGGGCTCAAACATAACAACCCTGTGGAAGGCCCAGGACAGGGCAGTGTTTCGTCTGTTGTGCATACAGTTACTATGAGTCAGAACCAACTCAATGGCACCTAACATGTTTTTTAGTTTAATGGTTATCCAAAGTAATTTTAACAGCCTGTTTGTTAATCTAAATGTAGCCAGCAGCCTAGCATCTAAAAGGGAAAAACAAATCTCTGGTTGAAACTGCAAGAGTTTAAATTCCCAGTTTCAGGATACCATCTGAGAGATTCCAAGTATTCCCTCCAGCTCTCAACAGTTATGTTTGGAAAATGTGTTGGATAGTTAGCAGACAAGGTCTGTTTTTTTTCCCTTTCCCAAATGCTTTTTGTCCAGGTGATCTGATCAGTTATTCTTCCTTTTATTAAATGAAGCAAAAATGTCTTGTTTACATAGCATGCATCTGACTTTCGGTTAGACTAAATCAGAAAAGCATAGACCTTCCAAATTGGCTTCTTTGGATATATAGAAAAATTTAAATAATGAATTTTATTTAAAATGATATAAAAGTACAGAGCAGAATCCATGGTAGTTGTCCGATTTTTCACAGGCCTCACAATTGACAGTGAAATATTGTCAGCCAAAGGAACTATGAGAGTGGCCGTGAGAAGTTACCATGAGACTATTTTGTCTAATCATTATCCCCACTCTCATCTTCAAATGCTGTCCTAGCCCACTCTGACCTGATTTCTATTTCTGTAATTTTTCAAGAAAACAAAAACTAAAACTTTTTCTTCAAATGACTTCCTTGTTGCCAATCCATACATCCTTATTTTATTTGATCTTGCCAACATATGTCTATGGAAGTCTTTTTTGTTTGTCTGACTCTTGTGTCAATAATCCTCTTTGGTTACTCTTTCTATCAGCTTTCTGTACCTCTCTCTCTTTCCTTCTTCCTCCAACACACCCCAAATGCTAATGCTCACCAGAATTGGTTCCTCTGTTTTCTTGCCGTCTTAGATAATCTGTTTTTCCTGGTGGTAGCATAAATAGTGAAGTGCTCAACTAATGGTCAAAATGTTGGCTATTCAAACCCACCCAGAGGCACTCAGAAGCCATCTGCTTCCAAAATTGTAAAGCTTTGAAAACTCTGTGGAGCACACACACAGAAGTGAAACCAACTTGAAGACAATCAACAGTAATAATATAGGCATTCCCAGGTAATCTGACAGATGTTCATTGATTAACTGAATGTTTCCACTGGGCTGTCTCAATAGGCCTGTCAAACTCTTTCCCTTCCCTCTCCTCTTCAGTCGTTCCTAGTACTATAAAGGATGAAACCAATCACTCACTCATGCCTGAAAATTGACTTAAGTCTGCCTATAGACTAGTGGCTCAACGTAGACACTGCATCACTTTCATCTCTGAGTCCCCAGGATTAACACAGTGTGTGTCACTTCTAGGTGGCATGAATGGCTAAGCCCTCAGCCAATAGTTGAAATGATGGTGGTTCAAACAAACTCACCTAGAAGCACTTCAAAATCAACTGCTTCCAAATGTTTTGGAAAAGTCTATGGGGCAGTTCAACTCTGCACACATTTCTTTCATTAAACAAAACTGTGTTCTTCTAAAAATACCTGGGTGGTGTAAACAGTTAAGAGCTTGGCTGCTAACTGAACAGAGGCACCTACGAATACAGGTCCAACCACACTTCTGAAAGGTCAAAGCTTTGAAAACTCTGTGGGGTGCAGTTAGACACTGAAACACATGGAATCGGAATTCACTGGATAGCAACTATTGTGTGTAGGCTCTTCTAAGGTGCTGTTCTAAAAATGGAAGTAAGAACATGTCAATTTCTTACATAAAATTCTTCAGTGGCTCCCCACTCAAGAGGATAAATAAAACCTAATGCTCTTGTTCAAGCCCTTAGCCATACAGCCCTTCTTCTTGCCTCCTATTTGTAGCAAAATCACACTCTCAAGGATACCCTTGATCCAGAAGTATACAACTCCTTATCGTTCTCAAAGCATGGCCAATTAGTTCTCAAAACTTCACATTTTCTCAAATGCTTTCCTTTTGAACACACTGCCCTCATGATTTCACTATTTCCAGTTATTTTCCAAGACTTAATATCAGCTATTGCATACTTTAGGGAGCGCTGTTGCTTTTACAACAGCATGTGCAAGCCTCTGTGAACTCATCACTGAGTTATAATTACTTGACCATTCATCCATTTCCCCCACTGCTCCTTAAACATGAGAAGAATCAGGACTGTTTTTTATCACTGCACCCATTCCAGCTAGCATAGCACATAATTCGTGGGGCAGTTCATCAAGGATACTTTCTTAACATCTCTCTGAAAAATTGAAAGTAAATATCAGTACCACTAGGGGGCACAGAATTATAGCAGTATTTTTCAATACACTAGCTCAAAGGAGACAGTTTGCCTCTGTATCTACCTCTTCACATAATTTTTAAATATACGGATCTTAAGAAAAGTAAATAACTCTATTGAAATTGTTTCCAAAAAAGAAGTGTTTAAGTACTTAGTTATCAGCATGTGAAAAAATGAAATCAGATATTGTCAAATACAGTAAGCGGGGCTTTATACATAAAACCGAAAGTCGTGTTAAGAAAAGGATACAATTTAAAAAAAATTAAGCGACATGTTTTGGGACTGTTTGAATAAGTTAAATACAGAAAAGTGTCCACAGTGAAACCCATACTTCTGCATGAAAAGTGAAGAGAAATGTTGGAGGTATTTGTGTGTTTATAATAAAACCTAAAATTCTATTTTAAAACAACAGAAACTTTTCAAAACTTCTCTTTAGGAAAGAGAAACTACTAATATTATTAACATACAAAAAATTTCATTTCAAACATTGATGTAGTTTAGTAGTTTAAAATGCATTTTGCTTTAGTATGTGTGCTTGTAGGTGGGGATTATTAGTCCTAAATTTTAATCCTAACACAGCAACATATTACTTTTGAAAAAATATTGACTTGTTTATACCTCACCCATACAATTGTAATGCCTTCATTATAAATCAATTGTCAAGATCAAGTAAAATATTTTTTGTAAATCACATTGTGTAATACTTAGTATTTTAAGGCCTCTTCTTTTCTCAGCAAGCAAGATAGTATCACCTGCATATTACAGGTTGTTAATGAATCTTCCTTCAAGTCTGATACCACATTTTTCTTCATATAATACAGTTTCTCAGATTATTTGTTCAGCATACAGACTGAACCAGAATGAGGAAAGAAACCAACTATGGCACACACCTTGCCTGATTTTAAACCATTCAATGTCCCCTTGTTCTGTTTTAACAACTGCCTCTTGGTCAATGTAAGTAAGGTTCCTTATGAGCACATTTAAGTGTTCCTGAATACTTTTTAGACTCTGCAACACCTGTAATCACACATTCTCTGCAATCTTGTCCATAACTTGTCATGACCCACACAGTAGAAATCCTTTGCATTGTCAATAAAACACAAACATTTGTCGGATATTCTCTACTTTCAACCAAGATCCATCTGACATCAGCAATGATATCCTTTGTTCCTCATCCTTGTCTGCACTCCGCTTGAGCCTCTGGCAGAGGTTGCAATGTACTGTAAATGTAATGATGCAGCCATTTTTTAATTCTTTTTAGCAAAATTTTACTTGCATGTGATATTCTTCAATGATTTCCACATTCAGTTGAATAGCTTCTTTTTGAAATGGGCATAAATATGGATCTCTTCCAATCAGTTGGCCAGGTAGTTGTCTTCCAAACTTTTTGGCATACTTGAGTGAGTGCCTTCAGGACTGCCTCAGTTTGGTGAAAGATTTCAATTTTGATTCCATCAGTTCCTGAGCCTTGTTCTTTGCACCTTGGACTTCTTCCTTCAGTACCATTGGCTCTTAAGATGGCCGAACACCAACCACTTCTTTTTGGTACAGTGATTCTGTGTATACCTCTCATTTTCTTTCAGTGCTTTCTGCATCATTCAATATTTTCCAAAGAATCCTTCAGTATTTCAAGTCGAGGCTTGAATTTTCCTCAGTGCTGAGTGTGTTCTTCCCTTTTTGTTTTTTAACTCCAGATCTTTGCACATTTCACTATAATACTTGACTTTGTCTTTTCGAGCTAAACTTTGAAATTTTCTATTCAGCTCTTTATCTCATTTCTTCCATTTGTGATATTTAGACAATACAACCTTGCTTGCTGAAAATGAAGAGGACTTGAAATACTTACTGAAGAAGATCAAAGACCACAGCCTTCAGTATGAGTTGCATCTCAATGTAAAGAAACAAATGTTCTCACAACTGGACCAATAAATAACATCATGATAAATGGAGAAAATATTGAAGCTGTCAAAGATTTCATTTTCTTGGATTCATCATCAACTCTCATGGAAGTACCAGTCAAGAAACCAAATGACATTATTTGCATTAGGCAAATCTGCTGCTTAAGATCGCAAGAGCGAAGATGTCAGTTTGAGGATTAAGGTACACCTGACCCAAGCCATAGAATAGCACAGGAGAATTGATGCATTTGGTATTGGAGAAAAACATTAAGAATACCATGGACCAAAAGAATAGACAAATCTGTGTTGGAATAATACAATTAGAATGCTCTTTGGAAGCCAGAACGGCAAGACTTTGTCTCTCATGCTTCAGACATATTGTCAGAAGGAACCAGTTCCTGGAGAAGGACATCATTCTAGGTAAAGTAAAGGGTCAGTGAAAGAGGAGGACCCCCAGTGAGATGGATTGGCACAGTGACCGCAGCAATGGGCTCAAGTTTAACAATGACTGTGAGGACAGTGCAGGACTGGGTATTGTTTTGTTCTGTTGTGCACAGAGTTGCTATGAGTTGGAATTGACTCTAGAGCACCTAACCACAGCAACAATACACAGTAAGGAGTTCCTGGGTGGTACAAATAGTTAAGCATTTGGCTAACTGAAAGGTTGGTGGATCAAAAACACCTGGAAGAACATCAAAAGAAAATTCTGGTGGTTTACTTCTGAAATAAACAACATTCTTATCAACTGAGAAAAGACTGAAGCTGTCAAGGACTTCATTCTTCTTGGATCAACTATCACCATTCAAGGAAGCAGCAGTCAAGAGATCAGAAGACGTATTGCAGTGGGCAAATCTGCTGCACAGGAACTTTTTAAAGTGTTGAAGAGCAAAGATGTCACCTTGAGAACTAAGGTATGCCTGACCCAAGCCATGGTATTTTCAATAACCTCATATGGATGCGAAAGCTGGACAGTGAATAAGGAAGATCATAGAAGAATTGATGCCTTTGAATTGTGGTGTTGGAGGAGAATACTAAAAGTGCCATGGACTGCCAAAAGATCTGTTTTGGAAGAAGTGCAGCCAGAGTGCTCCTTGGGGGCCAAGATGGCTAAACTTCACCTCTCATACTTTGGACATATTGTCAGGAGGGAACAGTCGCTGGAGAAGGACATCATGCTGGGTAAGATGGATGGTCAGAGAAAAAGAGAAAGACCCCCAATGAGATGGATTGGCCAGGTGGCATCATTGATTGGCGTCAAGTGTGGCGGCAGTAGTGAGATTGGCCCAGGATCGGACATTGTTTCGTTCTGCTGTGCATGGGGTCGCTGAGTCGGTTCCGACTCGATGGCGCCTGACAACATTACTTCTGAAAGGTCAAAGCTATGAAACCCTTTGGACTGCAGTTTTATACTCTGCAACACCTGTAATCATCAGGAGTCAGAATGGCAACTGGAATTGGACACACATAGTAAACACATGCTAAATTTTTGATGTTATTTTCTTTGACAGTGGTGATCAGCACATCGTTTTAGTCATTTCTAGGAGAAAAAGAAATATTTCTAATATGGTAGCTGCTGGAATAAAAATGGTAAGATTTCATTGGAACCCTTTTTCCACTATTTTTTCTTCTTCTGAACTTCTCCTACCCATTTCTTACATCCACATTAACATTCACTTACAACCACATCCTCTCTGCATCCCTGGGTCGGAGACCTTTCTGAAGGAACCTTACCTCACTGCTTGTATGGGACAGACCTGGAATTGCTATAGTATTCCAACATTTATGCAGTCTGACCAGACTCAGATGTTGCCCTTCATTGTAGCTTCTATGGTTAGTTTCTGCTTCTTGGGAAAACTTCTTGAAAATCTATCTCTTAAGGATACAAATTCATTGTTGTTGTTAAATTGTTTCTTGAACCATTGCGTGTGTGTGTGTGATTTGGATAAAAGCTTACAGTAAATTGCTTTTCTATTCAACAATTCAATTTATACACTTTTTTTTTTTCATGATATTGCTTGTGATTCCCACAATGTAATAGCAGTGTTCCCACTTTCTTCCTGTATCTACTATTTCTCTACATCTTTCCTATCCATTCCTGTTGTTTGAGCTTCACCTTTGGGCAAACGCTGCTATTTTAATATCATGCTATGTTGCTCCAGGAGTCCTGGTGTGGTGTTATGGGTTAATGAGTCATACTGCAAAGCCATTTGAACTGCAAGGTTGGAGGTTCAAACTCACGAGCTGCTCCTGGGAAACCCTATACAGGGTCGCTATGGGTCAGAACGGACTCAACGGCACTTAACAACAACAACAACATATTGCTCTGAGAAATGGTACCTCCTTCGTGTTATTGTTCACTTTATAGGCCTCCCTATTGTTTGACTGAAAGATGAGCCAGGGGTGTGAGTTCAGTTCCAGGCCTGTAGGGTGACTAAGGACCATAGTCCCAGAGAGTTCACCAGTCTCTGCCAAATCAATAACTCTGGTATTTTTTATAATTTTCAGTTTTAGTCCACATTTTTCTCCCACTCTCTCCAGGAACCTTGGTTGTGATTCTTTTCAGAATTGTGCAGCAGTAGTAGCTGGACACCATTTAGTTTCTAGCTTTGTGTTAACTTTGTATTGTGAATTGAGTGAATGTTTACAGAGCAGATCATCTGTATGTTTTGTATGTTTTACAGTCAATAAATCACAATCCATTTCATCTCAATGAATGTAATCCCCTCATTATAACATCACTTAATCCTTTCTCCCTGGGTTTGTTGTTTTGTTTTCATTCCTTCTTTACCAATCCTTCTGAACTTTGTCCTTCTGTCAATGCTGCCCTTTTAATCTTGAATGGCTGACCACTCTGTGATGTGTGCACCATACCAGTGCTGTTGTTTCCCTATATACCTATCTATTGTTTGGCTGAAAATTGAGTCACAGAGGGGATTGAAGGGTGACCAAGTATCATTGTCTCAGAATTCTACCAGGTTCTATCTAGCCAGTAAGCCTGGTGTTTGTTTTTTGTTGTTGTTGTTGTTGTTGTTTGGCAGTCTGAGTTTTGATGTATATTTTCTGTCACTCTATCCAGGACCTTGTAATGTGATTCCTTTCAGAGAAGTTGGTAGTAATAGCCAGGCACCATCTAGGATTTCTGGTCTAAGCATCATGTAGACTGATGTTCCTACAATCCACTAATCTCAAAATTGGACTGATTGTTTCTGTGTGTGTGTGTTTCTTTTTTTCAGTTTCTTCAGTCTTCTTTCCTTTGGAAAGCTTTGAAGAGCCCAGTCACCACTCACCAAAGTAGGGCGTAGAACAGTCTTTGTGAAAGACGTGATGCCATTTGATCTTGGTGTCCTCTTAGATCATTACCCTGAGCCCCTAGGCAACATGAATATATTTGAAACCAAGATAAATATACATGTGCAAGCATCCTCTTGATACCACCTCTGAAGGCTGTATGTATTGGAAAAGGTATCAATTGAAGGATTCATTAGAATCCAGTGGAAAGGAATCTATGTAGATGTAATGGTTAGGGTTCTGTGTCAACTCAAGTATGCCAGGATTTCCAGAGGTCTAGAAGTTGAGATGTGCTTATTCTGGTGATGAACTCTAGTACAGGCATAGTTAGCTCTATGATGAGCAGCTATGAGCAGCCAATCAATGGAAGGGGTGTGGTCTGCTCCCAATATAATGGATACATGGGAGAGACTCTCTCTCTCTTTTCCACTGAGAACCTGGGACTCTACAATTGTAAGATAACAAATGTCTCTTTATATGTATATCCATATATATTTTTCACTGGTTTTGCATCTCTAGAAAATCCGACTTAAGACAGTAGTCCTTCTTACCAACTTCTGTTCAACACTTGACTCTCACTTTCTATTACTGTAGTGGCTTGTATATTACTGTGACACTGGAAGTTATATTACTGGTATTTGAAATACCAGCAGGGTCATCCATGGTGGACAAGCTTCAACAGTGCTCCCAGACTAAGACAGACTAGGAAGGAAGACCTGATAATCTACTTTTCTTTTTAAAATTGACTAGAGAAAAATAGTAGCACAGGAACACTGTCTTAAATAGTGCCAGAAGATGAGCCCCTTAGGTTGAGAGGCACTCAAAATACAATGAGGGAAGAGTTGCCTTATCAAAGTGTATCCACATTAATGACATGGATAGATGAAAGTCTTTAGGACTTTTACCTGTTGATGTTGCATAACCCAAAATTAGGAGAAACAGCTGCATTTTCAAAATTTCATTAATAATCAGAACACATAATGTGTACAAAGTGTGAATTTAGGAAAACAGAAATTTGTAAAAAAAATTTTTTTTAAATGAAATGAAATGCATCAAGATTAACATTCTAGGCATTAGTGAGCTGAAATACCAAGCCATGGTATTTTCAATAACCTCATATGGATGCAAAAGCTGGACAGTAAATAAGAAAGACCGTAGAAGAATTGATGCATTTGAATTATGGTGTTCTAGGAGAATACTAAAAGTGCCATGGGCTGCCAAAAGAACCAATAAATCTGTTTTGGAAGAAGTGTAGCCAGAGTGCTCCTTAGAGAAGCCAAACTTTGTCTCTCATACTTTGGACCTATTGTCAGGAGGGAACAGTCACTGGAGAAGGATATCATGCTTGGTAAGATGGAGGGTCAGAGGAAAAGAGCAAGACCCCCAATGAGATGTATTGGCCAGGTGGCAGCATTGATGGACTCAAGTGTGGCAACAGTTGTGAGGTTGACCCAGGATCAGACATTGCTTCGTTCTGCTGTGCATAAGGTCACTATGAGTCAGTGCCAACTCGATGGCACCTAACAACAACAACAATTTTGAATCAGACAATCACAACATCTACTATGCCAGGAATGGCCTATTGAAGGTTATTGGCATTGCATTCATTGTTAAAAAGAACATTTCAAGATCAATTCCGAAGTACAGGGATGTTATAAGCCTACAAAAAAGGTCAGTTATTATGACTACTATTCAATTTACACAACAGCAACTAATGCCAAAGGTGAAAAAAAAATTGAAGGCTTTTAACAACTTCCGCAGTCTGAAGTTTATCAGATATGCAATCAGGATACATTGATAATTATTGGTGCTCGAAATAAGAAATTTGGGAAAATAAAAAAGAAAGATCAGTAGTTAGAAAATATGGCTCCAGTGATTTAAAAAAACACATCAGAGATTGCATGACAAAACTTTGTGAGATCAATTACTTTATCACTGTCAATACCTTTTTTCAACAATATAAGCAGCAGCTATACACGTGAATCTCACCAGAGGTATACACAGTAATAAAATCAACTATAACTCTGGAAAGAGATGCTGGCAAATTTCATAATCAGTCAGAATAAGGCCAGAGATCAATTTTGGAAAAGACCATTAAGTGGACTATGTAAGAATTTTAAAATAAGTCCACGAGAGCCAAAATGCAACTGTAAGTATATCCCTCTTGAATTTAGAAACTCTCTCAAGGATAGATTTGATGCATTGAATACTAAGGACTGAAGACCAAACAAGTTGTACGATAACATCAAGAACATCATACATGAAGAAAGCAAAAGATCAGTAAAGACTCAGGAAAGAAATGATGAAAATGAATGTCAGAAGAGACTCTGAAACTTGTTCTTGAATGTAAAGTAGCAGAAGCAAACAAAAGAAAAGAAATAAAAGAGCTGAACAGAAAATTCCAAAGAGCAGTTCTAGAAGACAAAGTAAAGTATTATACTGAACTGTGCAAAAACCTGGAGTTAAAAACCCAAAGGGGAAGAACATGCTCAGCATTTATCAAGTTGAAAAACTGAAAAAAGAGTTCAAGTCTTTAGTTGCAATGTTTAAGGACTCTATGAGCAAAATATTAAACAATGCAGGAAGCATCAAAAGAAGATGTGTCAAAAACAATTAGTCAGTGTTCAACCATTTCAAGAGGTAATATATGACCGAGAGCTGATTGTATTAAAGGAAGAAGTCCAAGCTTCACTGAAGGTACTGGGGTAAAACAATGTCCCAGGAATTGGCAAAATGTTGATTGTAATGTTTTGAAAACAGGTGCAATACTGAAAGGACTTATTCAAGAAATTTGAAATACAGCCTCACTGGCAGAGATCCATATTTGTCCTCAAAAAAAGTGATCCAGCAGAATGTGGAACTCCTTGTACAATGTAACTAATATCACATGAAAGTAATATCTTACTAAGACAATTTAAAAATGATTGCAGCAGTGCATAAACAGGGAACCAGAAATTCAAGACGATTCAGAAGAGGATGTGTAATGAGGGATATCATGGCTGATGTCAGATGGATCTTTGTGGAAAGCAGAGAATACAAAAAAAGATGTTTGCCTATGTTTCACTGGCTATGCAAAGACATTCACCTGTGTGGCATCATAACAAATTATGGATAACATTATGAAGAATGGAAATGTCAGAACACTTAATTGTGCTCGGAAAGAAACTGTACATAGACCAAGAGGCAGTTGTTCAAACAGAACAAAGGAATAATGTATGGTTTAGTATCAGGAAAAGTGTGTATCAGAGTTGTATCCTTTCACCATACTTATTCAGTCTGTGTGCTGCGCAAATAATCTGAGAAACTAGCCTATATGAAAAATGTGACATCAGGATTTGAGGAAGACTCTTTGACAACCTGTGATATGCAGATGACACATCTTTGCTTGCTGAAAGCAAAAAGGACGTGAAGCCTTACTGATGAAGACAAAGAAGGATTACACCTTCAGTATGGAATCCACTTCAATTTAAAAGAAAACAAAAATCCTCACAATTAGACCAACAAGCTATATCATAATAAATGAAAATAAGATCGGCGTTATCAGTGAATTAATTTTATTTGAATCCACCATCAAATCCTATGGAACCAGCCATCAAGAAAGGAGACGACACACTGCACTAAGAAATCAGCTAGAAAAGAATTCTTTAAAGTGTTAAAAAGCAAAGCTGTCAGTTTGAGGACTAAGGTGAGCCTTACCCAAGCCATGGCATTTTCAATCACCTCCTATGCATGGGAAAGCTAGACAATGAATAAGGAAGAATGAACAAGAATTGCTGCATTTGAATTATTGTGTTTGTAAAGAATTTTTAATGTACCATGGACTTCCAGGAGAACAAACAAATCTGTCTTGAAAGAAGTACAGCCAAAATGCACTTTAGAAGTAAGGATAGTGAGAATTTATCTCATGTACTTTGGATATGTTTTCAGAAGAGACCAATCTCTGTAGAGGACATTATGAAAAAGAAGACTCTCAATCAGCTGTGTTGGCATGGTGGTTGCAACAACAATCTCAAGCACAGGAATATTGTGAGGATGGCACGGGACCAGGCACTGCTATCATTTCACTCATGGTAGCATGGGGTCACAGTTGAAAGAACTCAATGGCAATGAGCAACCCCTGTGAAGCAAAACTAGGAGTCAAACCTTGGATCCACTTGTTACAGTTTAAACAAGCAAAACCACCTCTTTTGGACTGTGCAGCCATAGGAGATTTGGAATTTCCCTTCAAACACCCTGACAGAAACAGATGATTTCAGAAATAGAGATCAATTCCCAAGATCATGGAATCAGGCTTCATGCAGCTTTCTGACGTTTTTGGACTCAGCTTCATAATTTTGACTATCCTTATGTTTTTAGCTCTCCTTTATTGCTACAGTCTCCTCTGGTAAAAGATTTTTACCTTCTATTGCAGGTGACAAAAAGAACTTGCATTATTATACCTGTTTTTGTTTAGTTTTGCCATGTTATTTGGTTTTTGAATAGTCTTCCCTCATTATGAAACCCTTTTAAAGTTCTCTCTTGCTACTTTTTCTAATTTTCACTGACACTTGGAAAAGCAATGTTCTTGTTAAATTGATCTAGTAAGTAGCTAGTACTGGCAATTTAGATGGTGCCTAGCTATTTTAAAAGACTCAATGGTGTCCAGCTATTTTAATGAGTAATGTTTGGAGTCTTAAAAATTTTGTAACAACAAATAACCATCTAAGAACAGAATAAAACACTCTTTTAATTGTTGTTGTTTTTAAGTGCTTTCAAATCAATTTGGACTCATAGCGAATCTAGGCACAACAGAAGAAAACACTGCCTGGTTCTGTGCCAGCCTCACAATTTTTACTATGTTTGAGCTCATTGCTAAAGCCACTGTGTCAATCCATCTCTTTGAGATCTTCCTCATTTTCTCTGACCCTCCTAGCATGTCTTTCTCCAGGGACTGGTCCCTCCTAATAACATCTTTTAATCCTAATGCTGATCAGCGAACATCTAAAGAAATTCTTGATTAATAGTGGATGTAAATTCTTGATTAAAAGGAGAATTAGAAAACTGAGGTAGTTGGCATAACTGAGCTGTAAGCTGAACTCCATCTTTAATTAAACTTTGACTTGTCCTGTGTCATCCTTTCTGCTTTGCTAAGAATATAACCTATGATTTAGAACCTTAAGGGCATGTAATTTCTTGTATACCTTTGACTCTTAGCAAACAAAGGAAGCTTTGTGAAAAAACATTTGTCAGAAAAATGTTGGTTAAGATGGATTCAGAAAATGTTTGTGCAGCTTGTCACAGAAAGAATGTATATGTAGATATTTCAGAAAAGTTTTTTGCTAGGGTGGCTCCAAGAAGTCTATTAGAAAACCAATCAACTAACCTTGTAGAATTTTAACTTGTGGAGTCCTGGTGTGTGGTACTGTGGGTTAATGAGCTGGACTGCAAAGTTGGTTTACATCACAACGTTGGTGGTTCAAACTCACCAGCTGCTCCTTGGAAACCCACAGGTTCACTAGGGGTCAGAAGCGCCTCAACAACACTTAACAACAAACACTTGTGGAATTTTAGTTTGCTGTTGTCTTATGACTATAGATAGTCCCAAGCCACCATGATTGCGGTTGTATCCTCTCTTCTTCACTTCTCTATCTTGAAGCTCTCCTCCCCCCTCAAAATGTTGGAACACATACTACTTTCGTTTTATATCTTGTGTTTTCTGGTTTAGTGTATTTTTATCCTCAAAAAATATTTTATTTTGTTTTTACAGAGCAGTCTATTTTATTCTTTGACAGAACCATGAGCATGACTTGATTGTGAGTTTAGGCAACTTAGAAATGGTGAGGTATGGAGAAAAAAAGGAAGAAAGTAACAGAGTCATTGATATTTGGTAAAAATCACTCTAGATTGAAATACTCTGCCTCTGTAGTGGGTGTGGAAAGTCTCTTGTTCATCTGTAGTTCTTCTATACAATTTTCAATATCACTATTTCAGAGTACCTCTCAGGAGAGAAATATTATGGTATTGAAAACAGATCAAAATTAAGCCTTTCTAGTGATTATTTTCAGTAGAAACCATCTTTGTGTGGACTTCAGAGAATAAAAGTCTCCAAGGTCATAAATTTCAGGCAGGTATCTTATAATATGTGTAGAGAATGAATGGTTGAACACAATTCCATCCCAAAGGATGATGAGGACCAATCAACTCACATGCTCTATAGTGGGAATAAACATTTTCATTTGAAAAAATCAGTTGTTATTGACCTTTATCTCTTCACAATGCTCTGATGTAATGATCATGTTCAGAATCTATACTATATTGTTTCATCCTATTTTCAATATTCTTTGTTCAATATGACTACCCCTCTTCTGAGTTTGGGTTTCAATATTCTAGAAAAAGAACCAATAAAAGATGGTTTTCTGGCAACATCCATATTCAAAGGAACAACAACACAAAGCTTAATAACTCTTTATTTCCCCCAAAGTTAATTTCTATCTTTAAAGGAAAGTTGGCCAGGTAAAGGAAGCCAGGTACATACAGAGAGTTTTACTTGGACTTTCTTTCACTTGCATACAATACATTCCCTGCATAAAGGGGCAGAATGGTTAGTGCTGGCGGCTAATCAGCCCTTGTGAATGGCAGTAAACACAGCCATTGGAGTAAAACTTTGTGCTGTCTGTAAATTCTCTGATGGAGATGCCCACTATAGGGTGGAAGGAATACTGCACTGAGAGAGAGGCAAGGTGATTGGGTTCCTAGAAACCCTCATACTACTTGTGAAAACTTGAGTGATCCCCTTCTCAGGGCTTTGTTACCGAAGGTAACCCTAGATTAGATGACTTCAAAGATCCTTTACAGGTCTAAACGGATACTCATCACTGTATCTGATTTTTGTTTGTTTAAGTTCAACGTCATTTGCTTAGTCAACATCACAGTTTCACTAATATTATTGATGCTCTCCGAGGAAAGCGTCATTTAGAAATAAAGTAACTCACTTCTTTTTTTTTTTCATGGAAAAACATGTTGCTGTATTCTGCCTTTCCAACACTTTCTTCATGCACAAGGGATCCAACCGGGCCAGCAGGTGGAAGTGTCCTGACCTAGCCAATGGTGCCTGAACTCTGCAAGACAGAAAACGTCTTGGTTAAGAGGAAGTGATTTTCATTTTACTGCCTGCAGAAAAGCAGAGTTTTTCAACTTTAAAGAGTGCTCGCGAGTCATTTTAAGTGTCTAGATCTTTCACCCTGAAAGTCCCTGTGCGGGGACTCTAAATATAGCAACAACAAACTCCCCCCGCCCCCAGCACGGGTCCCAGGCAGCTCCTGGATTGGAGAGTTTGTTCCAGGGTGCTCTCTGCATCTGCCTCGAATAGCAGGGCACGGAGCATTCTCTCTCGCACCTCCACAGTGCGTGGGTGTGAAGTGTATTAGAGGAAAGCGAGAGTGACTCTGGGTATTGGTGCTTGGTGCACAGTCACATGGTCTAGCTGCCAGCTGTGAGCGGTTGCCCGCCAGAGAAGGCTGTAGGAAGGGACGGAGGGAAGAAAGGTCCTGCCAGCGGCCAGGAACCAGTGAAAGGGCTTCGCACAACCAATAGCCACAATAATAAAATAAATAAATAAAGCATTTAAATTGAGTATTGGCCAAGGCAGAAAACCACCGCCGCAGGTGTAGATGTA
This sequence comes from Chrysochloris asiatica, assembly GCF_000296735.1. Classification (NCBI taxonomy): domain Eukaryota; kingdom Metazoa; phylum Chordata; class Mammalia; order Afrosoricida; family Chrysochloridae; genus Chrysochloris; species Chrysochloris asiatica. The sequence continues at coordinate 26,188,181 of NW_006408537.1, forward strand.
TGGATAAGGCACGCTGCAATAGATTTTTTGCCGAATTCTTGTCTCGGGTTTAGGCTACGGAAAGAAAAACTAAGCACACAGAAGCACCACCTTTCTACTATCTGCTATGGCTTTGTGGCAGAAACTTAGCTCTCCCTTCAGTTTAACTTTAATATGTTGGGTGTGTGTGTGAGCTCTGTTGGAAGTAGTTCTCACGGCAATTGTGATGTTTGACTTGTTATTCGTTATAATATATTATTTCTGAAGACCACAAAGGCCACAGCTTGGAGGGACAGAGGCCTCCCTCCAGGTCAAGGGTGAGAGCTTTTGGCAGCCCGAATGACAGGGCTAGAGGAGCCCCAGCCACAGTCGCTCCTCACCACACATCTCTAACCCAGAAAGTTACAGCATGGGAGTGAGGTTAAGGGGAGTGAGGACGTCTAAAGCCTGCATCCAGAAGTCCCCACCTTCCACGACTGTTCTTTCAGGCGCTGGGGCGCCTATACCTACTGAGATATAGTGGTTTAATAGCTATCTCCGACTACAGGGAAATTTTTTGACAGAGGGTTCCTCCTTTGTGGGAGAGATGCTCCACTGATTTTTCAGCGCTGTAAGGAGGAGCTGGGTGGGGGCGGGGCGGCAGCTTGCTCATCACCAAAGAGCCATTTCGGGGGTTTTACACCTTCCCCACAATCCAGTTTCCCTCTGGTCTGGGAACGATGTACATTTACTCGCAGGCTGTCTGATACTGGGATGGAAAGTCATAGTTTGCAGGCTGGAGTAAGCCACGGGAAGATGCCTGGTCCCCCCATTGTGGGCTCAGCAGTCTCGTCCTGCGGATCTGCACACTGAAGTGTAAAGGGATCCTCGGATGCGCGGGGTCCTGAGCGCCACTACTGAGAGCGTCGCCTGAGCATCCACTCGAGGACTGGCTGGTACCTAGAGGGCAGAGCAGGGCAGGACTGTTCCCGCTCATACTCCTTGTGGAAGGATGGCAGGACCTGGAGGCGCGACGTAGCAGCAGGAGAGCTCAGCGACCTGTGTCTCTAGTTCCTCCTCTGGCACCTGGCTGACTTAACCTTGCAATCCTTAGCCCCCTAAGAGAACCAAACGAAACTTACACTCAGAGGAGCTTTGAAGCCTCATTCCCTGCTGTGGTGGGGTGGAGGGCAAACACAATCTGGGCGTGCGGAGCGCGAGAAAAAAGGGGGAGCCTGGACTGGGTGTGCGCGCGTGGGAGCGCGCCTCGGTGCGCCCCGCACTCCTGTGCTCAGCCTGGGGGCACTTCGGGGAGGAGAGAGAGGTAGTCTCAGGAATCAGAGAGAACCAAGGAAAACCTCTCAAAGTGACTCCCAAACAGGTTTGGATTTCGAATTGGAGGCTAAAGGCTGCTAGAAATTGGGACGCTTCTGCCTCCTCTGCTCACCCCCAGCCCCCGCCCCGAGGGCCTGCGGGTTTGCTGGCTGACTGCTTCCCCGCCCCTGGCTCCGGAGGTCGCGGGCGGGCAGGCGGGCGGGCGCCCCGTCCGCCGCTGGCTTCCTCTTCGCAACTCGCTGGCGTGCATGAGGCCGCTGCCCCCGCCGCAGGCACTGGCGCCCCCCTCGCGGTGCCGGTGGTGATGCCATGCCCCGCCACCACGCGGGAGGAGAGGAGGGCGGCGCCGCTGGGCTCTGGGTGAAGAGCGGAGCGGCGGTGGCGGCGGCGAGCGGGGGGCGCCTGGGCAGCGGCATGAAGGATGTGGAGTCGGGCCGGGGCAGGGTGCTGCTGAACTCCGCGGCCGCCAGGGGCGACGGCCTGCTGTTGCTGGGCACCCGTGCGGCCGCGCTCGGCGGCGGCGGCCTGAGAGAGAGCCGCCGGGGCAAACAGGGTGCCCGGATGAGCCTGTTGGGGAAACCGCTCTCGTACACCAGTAGCCAGAGCTGCCGTCGCAACGTCAAGTACCGGCGGGTGCAGAATTATCTGTACAACGTGTTGGAGAGACCCAGAGGCTGGGCGTTCATCTACCACGCGTTCGTGTGAGTACCCGCGCCCCAATGATATCCCCAGCCACGCCCGCATCGGGCTGGGGGCTTGTGCGCCTGGCCCCTTGGGGCACGCTCCACACCCGCGCGAGCACACACACACTCACACACGGGCGCACGTGGTGGCTTTTATTTCTTTGCACGTGTTTGTGGTCTTCCTCCTGGATCGTCCCCCAGCCTCACCTCGCTGGCCTCTACACAGAGAACACTCAGTATAGTCCAGGCACTGTGGGCTAGAGTCCGGCAGGCGCTTGCCTTCGGAGGCGCGGATAATAGGGAGCGATTAGGTCCCAAGATACTTAAACTTCACCCGAGCGGGGCGCCCGGGAGCTGAGAAATGCAAAAGGATGACGTGCGCCTGAGTGAGGCGTTTGAGGGTGTATTGGAGAGGTTGGGAGGTGATGGGGGTAGGAAGAGGTGGAGAGAAGAGAAACATAGAGTTGTGTCCCCAGTCCTGGGGGTGGAGCTGGTGAAGTTGCTACTTGTTGGAGAAAGCAACTAGATCTTAAGTGCGCCCGGAAACACGCCTCGTCACCAACTCAACCACCACCAACGGAAAATCTGTCAGTGCATATAACCCTTCCTGCCACAACACAGAAAAGGTGGACGAGGTCTACCAGAGGCGAGCAGGGCCTGGAGACGCTGTGCTTCTGCATTGTGGCGGGGTGGTTAGAGGGGAGAGAGGGGCGCAGGAGCGCGGGCCAATGTGCGATAGCTGATGCGCAAATGGAACGTCTTTGACAGAGTTCATGCAGTGGGTTAAGTAGGCAGTTGTGGTGCTGAGTCAAAGTGTGAGTATAAGTAAGCCCTTGCCATCTAGCAGAGAATGTTTAATGAGAAAATGATTGGAAGCAAATGTTTATTTTTCCCTTAGGCATTAAAAACCTTTCAATGGCTTTAAAGTTTACTACTGTTTTTCCCACAACGTCCCTTTATACAGCCTCCTGCTAGAGTTAGGATTTTCTGACATTTTAAGGTTGTTTTTATACGTTTTTGCTTAAAGTCATCTTTCTTATCTTTTCTTACCTGTTTTCCTCTCCTTTTTAAATTTCTGCTTCTATATGTTAAAATGGACTGTAAAGTATTAGCCTTAGGGAACCAGGAGAGAGTTGCAGGCACTGACTGATAACATTCTTTGTTTCTTAGTGAAATAGATTTTGAACACAAACTAGGTTTGTTTTTGAAATGAGGTCTACCATCCAAACGTAACTCCCACCACTGATGGCATCCACGTCAGAAACAGTTTTTTAAATACATGGGTGAAGGGATTGCTGTAGTATTAGAGGAACCTGGAATTTGACCACGTAGGAAGCAGCAAATGTGGTTCTGAAAAATTACACAGCAAACTATTGCAGATACATTTAAGAGTCAGGAAATTGATGTAATCTACAATTGTGGGTCTCTGGTGTTTGGAAATTTTTACTTTCTCAAATTGATGTGAACCTGTAGCATTAGGTAGGATATTCCAGCCAATTATCCATTTGACAGTGTACACAGGAAAACATATTGCATCATTATTGCATCAAGCGACACAACTTTTTTTATTATTATATGTAACATTCACATCGATTTGGATGTTGTTACTATAATAAATGATAAACAGAAATACTTCTGGTACATTTTATGTTCATCCCATTGAGTGGATATACTCTTATTAGGTAATGACTCTGATAAATTATTTTCAGCTGTAAGAATGCATTAATAACAGCAGTAATGATCTGTGTTCAGTTTTGGAGCAAATATGTACTGTACAGATAATGCTTACTATTTTGTTTCGGCAAAAGTATGCTCAGAATAGTTGATAGCTTTGAATTTACAATATGCCTTTTAAGGCTTTTCATTTTTGGAAAATTATGCATTATGTATCCAGAGGAGTTAAAGTAAACTTTGGTTAGCCTACATATTGTATATCTTTACGTTTTTGTATTTGAAAATGAATGGCAATTTCTTGAAACTTGACATCTTTGATTCAAACTGTGTCTAAATAACTTTTTATGATCTTAAAGAATTATTAAATTTTGATAACTGAGTTTTCAAAAGATTCAAGTTTAGATAATTCTCTACTCACTGGATTTTTAAAATCCATCTAGCAGTCTCTTTAGTAATAAAAAGGAAAGATATACTTGTTAATTCAATATTGTTACTCTGAATGTTTGCATTACACATGTCTAGAGTCTGAAACTGTAATGCCTGTACAATTCGATAGGAGTGCTAGAGCCACATTAGCACAAATAAGGGAATGGATAGTATCGTTTTAGGGGAAGGGGGTTTGTAGCTACAGCAGACTTTGGAGAAAGAGGCAATCTTTGCCAACCGCTACTTGTGATATTAAATAAGTTTTAAAATAACTGGACTTTATACATTAGATTAATAAAAGGGAAGTTGCCTTGATCTATAGGTATAACATGCACATTAATAATAAAATAAATTATAAACAAACAATTTCTAGAGAGGTGCAACTAACTAATTCCTTGCCAACCTGGGAATCCTCAAATCTTGCTTTAATAACCGTTTCTGTAGCACATTAAGGTTCTTGCCAAGAACAAGCGCACTGTGATTAATGAGGTACTTCAGGGATGGAGTTACTTGGTGGACCAGTATTTTTACTGCCAAGAAAAAAAGTATCTTTAGTGTCATGTTTCATGTAAAGACAATTTTCTGTAAAATAGGCAAAAACATTATTATAATGATATTACTGGTATAAAGTGTGGTTTAAAAAATTACATATCTCAGCCTACTAATGTGATAGCTGGCAAGAGGTAGTAGCCTACTTTATATACTTCATTCTAATATTTATAAATTATTGGAGATTGGAAAAGTGTATGCCATTACTGCTGTTCTTTAGAATTTACTAGATACCTATGTATCCTTTCTTCATCCGTGATACTACTTTGTTTTGTAAATGCTCCACTGGAAGATTTATAGTATTTCCCTGCCTGATCTTCTGATGTTTGTACATAGCTTTCCAGCTCTCCAGTCTGATACCACAGTGTTTTTCCTAAAATACAAATCTTGTCATGTAATTCACTTGCCTAAAATCATTCTATAATCCTCCATAATTTGTTCATTCGTTCAGCTATCCATCATTACCTTGTTGTCGTTAGGTGCTTTTGCGTCAGCTCTGACTCATAGTGACCCTATGCACAACAAAACAAAACACTTTCCACTCCTGCTGCATTCTCACCATCATTCCTGTATCTGAACCCATTGTTGCAGCCACTGTGCCAGTCCATCTAGTTGAGTCCTTTCTCTGACCTACGCTTTAGCAAGCATGATGTCCTTCCAGGGACTGGTTCCTCATGTTCAAAGTGTGTGAGATGAAATCTCACCATTGTTGCTTCCAAGGAGCATTCTTGTACTTCATTCTTGTACGTGCCGTAGTCTGCATTGTTGCCAGTTGTTGTTGTTGTTGTTGTTAGTCACTGTTGGGTCAGTTCCAGCTCATGGCAACCCTGTATAGGGTGTAAATCTTTGTGGGGGCAGAAAGCCCTCGTCTTTCTCACATGAAATAGTTTTTGGGTTTGAACTGCCAACCTTGTAGTTAGCAGTCCAGTGCTTATCCTACAGGGCCACCAGTGCACTATTGCCTGTAATTTCCAAATTAATAAGACAAAGGCCTCCACTCTCAAGAAGTGAAAAACACCTCCGTTTGGAATTGCTGCAAGTGTGTGAAAATATTAATGTGAAACAATATTATAAGTGCCTTTATAGAGATATGTACAAAGTCCCATGGGAAAGGAGAAAGAAGGGAGGGAAATGAGGGCAGAGGGGTCAGCCTAGGTTTCAAAGAGGAAGTGAGGCAAGTGAGGCTTTGACAGATCAGCAGCTAATATTCAGGAGAGCAAAGTACAGGGTGTTGAACAAATTTAGTAGAGAAACAGCTAGAGGATAGGTATGGGACTATGAAGTAGAACAATAATTTTAAGTACTGTTAAGTGTCTTCAGGATGAGGACAGCAGCAATCAAAAGAGGGTACAGCAAAAAACATGCATGTAACCTGGGACTAATACCTGACAGGTCAAATCCACCACATGTGCTGAGGGAGAGAAATGAGGTCGTCTGCTCCTATAAAGATGTATAGTCTCAAAAGCCATCTAGGACACCACCCTGAGTTGGAATCAACTCTATCAGTGGGTTTGGTTTGGTTTTGGTGACCTTGGATAGCCTTAGATGTTACCTGTGGAGTCTGGTTTATATCTTGCAGGCAGTAATAGTCACCAAATGGTAGTAAGTGGGGAAGTAAATTGTCAATGAATTTTGGAAAGGTTTGTCTTGGATTGAAGGGTACAAAATGAAGTCAATATGATCTGTCAATAGGCAATTGCAATTGTCCTCATTTTCCATTCATTCTTTCATTCTTTTTCCATGAATCCATTCTACAACAAATTCTTCATTATCCATATGTGCCATGACATGTTCTAGGAACAGTAGGGAAGAGAAAGAAGGATTTAATTAGAGAAATGTTAAGCACAAAAGAAGTGTCAAGGAGGTAGAATTAGCTTATAGTTTTCATGAGTCTGATGTGTAGGGTAAGGAAGATGATTCTAACTTGGATTTTGAAGCATGGAAGTGCCATTCACTAAGATATGGGCCAAAGGATGAAGGACAGATTTTCAAGGCAATATAATAATTCGTATTCGGACACACTGAGGTTCATATGTTTGTGAATCATTTATGTGGAAATTGTAAGTGGTGTGAGCACAGCAGTACACACAACACACTGAGTCTTTTGCCAGTGGGCCTTGAATCAGCAACCAGAGGCATTTCTGGCAGACAGAATTCATTTTTATTTTTTTTTAAATAAATGAATGTGCTTGCAAATCTGCAATTTAATCTAGATGTCTTCATTTGATATATAAGTTTAGAAGCCTCTAGAAGTGTCATGTTCATTTAAGCAATTAATGCAATTAATGAGGTAGTCCAGAAAATGCAGTGAGATAAGAAAATGGTAGAGGATAGAGACAACATCAACAAGTGGATGTTAGAGTAAAAACCCATAGATAAACCTGGAAAAATCATGGCAGAGAAACCAAATGGCCTAGATGAAAGCCAGGAGAAAACGAAGGGGAAGGTGTATAGGAAGAGTTTATGGTCAGCAATTTCCAGAGTTACAGAAAAGCCTAGAAAATTGGATGAGATTTCATTGGATTGGTCATAAAGGAAATAACTGATGGTCTTTACTATCTATGACAGTATCAGAGGAGTTGGGAAGGTCATAAATATGATTTGAATAGATTGAAGCATAGTAAAGCGTTTAGAAAATGAAGACAGTGGTGTAAGGTAAACCCCAAATTGCCCATCTTCTTGCATCATTTACAGACTTTCTCCTCTAATATTCAACCTGAGCCCCAGCCTTACTAAACTTCTCTATCCTTTATCTTATCTTATCGTTTTTTTGTTTGTTTGTTTTTTGCTCATGGTGTTCTCTTTGGCTCTTTCCACTCCTTGTTCTCTGCCTCCCCCACCCCCCAATTTACAGATTTACTCTTGGGCACAGTTTTCAGACAATTCTCTCCCTTCGCCAGGTGTACCTGGTATCTGGTTCCTCAGCACTCTGAGAATGTTATAATGGTGCTGATTCCACTGTGTGGTATTTGCAGACTACGTATCTGCCTCTCGCACCTTGTGGAGTACCTTGTATTGAGTAGGCCCTTAAGAAGTGTCCACTTAATAAATAATAAGTAAATGAATCATTTTCCTTGGAAATCTTCCACAGAAGAGTTTCAGAGCAAGCCAAAGTGGGAGGAACTACCGAATGCTTTGGTTTTCTTAGAAGATTCTGATGATTTTAGTATAGTGAGAGACCAGTGTTTTTTCCTAGCTCTGAGACATTAATTAGCTTTATGATTCGCAGCAAGTAATTTCACCTTTCTGGATCTCCAATTCTTCCTCTGCGAAGTAAATGCAGTAGTGTCTCTTTTCCAACAGAGAAAATAGAGAATACTGGTGAGAATCCAAAACACTATAGTAAAATAAAGTAGTAATTGGAATGAATAAAAAATTATCTGAATCTTTTATCATTTACCTTCCTTATCTTTGTGTGGAAGCGCTACCTCCTAAATGGATTTTGCATTTTGTTCTTCGTCCCTGTGGTTAGGTGGCACATAGTAACCAAAGTGATATTTCTACAGATGTAAACAGAACGTATCATTTCTCTGCTTGGAAGAAGAATCTGCTTTTTGCTTGTTTCCTCCATCCAGTTCCTTAAAGACAGGGGCTCTCTTTGTCTTGTTCTCTGCTGTTTTTCCACATCAGTGTTCATCACTAAAGTTGCTCCATGCAAAATGTTCGTGAAAATTTTTTATTATCTTTTCATTCCATTTTTCTATGAACTTTTTTGAAAACCTCTTGTATGTGGATTCACTTACTTACACTCCAAATTTGCACAACACAGTTCTGATTTTCTTGTGGGAGCTGGAGTTTTACTCTTTTGACCTTTCTCTGTGTCAAGACTCAATTGGGCCCAAAGATTCACTTTGTTACTTACATTCATCTTCTATTTTAAATGAAGTCTGTTCTTGTTAGGTGCCATTGAATTGGTTCCGACTCAGCAAACCTATGCACAACAGAAGGAAACATTGCCGGGTCCTGTACTATTCTCACAGTCTTCCTGTGTTTGAAGCCAGTGTTGCAGCCACTTTATCAATCTATCAGTCTATCTTGTTGAAGAGCTTCCTTTTTTTTTTTTGCTGACCCTGTATTTTACCAAGCATGATGCCTGTGTCTAAAAAAAAATGATGATTGCATTCTATTTTTGATCCTGAATTCTTTAAAAATCACTGATTTTCATTTATTATAGAGAGACTTTGGAGTCCTTTTGTGGAGCTGCAGGATAATGCATTAGGCCACTAGGTCAGTTTGAACCTCAGGATCGGCAGTTCAGACCCACCAGCTGCTCCTCAGAAACCCTATGCAGGTTTGCTATGAGTCAGAACAGACTCAATGACACGTAACAACAAGAACAGAGAGACCTTAGAGAAGTTATACAACTTTATATCATAATAAATTTTGGGCTTTGTTGGTATGGTACTGGACTGGGAGCCACAAGGTTGGTGGTTCAAACTCCTTCTAAAGGGTCACTGTGAGTCAGAATTGACTTGACGGCAGTAAACAACAACAACAATATTGTAATATAAAATACCCTGCAAATCAATCTATTTTCTGAAATGTAAATAAATAAATGTTTTGATATTTGAGAATCATCTTCTAAATAGAATTGTAAATTTTTTTAGTATTGGAACATAATCACTTAAAAACATCAGAAAAGAGTATTTCAAAATAGAATGAAGTTTTGATAAAAGAAACACTATAAACAAAGAATATAGCCTGCAGCCTTTTGATAATTGCATCCAAAGTAATAGTGCCAGTTTTTATTTTTAATCGCAAATGGCGCTTTTGGCAAATGAAAATGCCAGCAGAGCATGTTTTTTCCTAGCCCAATGGTGTGAAACTACTTGACGTCCAACTGTAGAACAGCCAGCGCTCATGGTTTGCTTAATGATTTATAGATACTTCCATTTTCTTTTACCTTTTCATCAACCATTTATAATAACTCTATTTGAAGTTTTATTTGGTTGCAATGTGGGCGAGAGATTGGCCACACAACTGCAGTTATTCATAATTAATAAAGTCATTTGATGGGCCACAGACTTTCAGAAAATGCTTGTTTTCCTTTGCTATCAGCTTGTCAAAAGAATGAGTTTTGCACTATGCTATTGAAGTTGTCAGCTTATAAACATGTCTAATATATGTGCATAAATGTTCCATAGGGTGTTACATGCTGTTGAGTCAGTTCTGACTAACAGCAACCCAGTAAAGAGTTTCCAAAGCTTTATAATTTTGTGGGAGCAGAAAGACTCATCTTTTGCCCATGGTGCTCTGGAGGTGGGCTTGAACTGCCAACCTTGTGGTTCTCAATCCATTGTTTGTCATATAGAGCCACTATATACATATATATACACATGCACACACTGTATCCTTTGGTAAAGAAGTTGATGTTGTTGCTGTTGTTAAGTGCCATCAAGTCAGTTCCAACCCACAGCAACCTGGTATAGGGTTTCCTAGGAGTAGCTGGTGAGCTTGAACCAACAGCCTTGTGATCTAAACCAACTTTGCAGTCCTGCACATTAATCCACAGAGACTAATGCAAAAAATTTTTCCCTTCTTTCTGCTACTCTAAAATGGAATAAAATGCAATTTAAAAATAAAAACTGAGACTACTCTTCGTAACTTGATAATGTAAAGATGATACCACATTTTGAAAGATACTTATATCTAATTCTATATGAAGAGATGAGACAAATTTTTTATAAATTCAGCCATAGTAGTCCTTGTTTTCATGTATAGTGTTGGTGGTTATGTACCATGAAGTTGGTTCCAACTCAAAGAGACATTATATAGAAGGGGTGGGGAACATACGACCTACAGGTTATATAAAGCTCATGAAATCATTTGGTCTGGCCCTGCCAAGGCAACAAATGTTCCAGCACCACATTGTTACTGTTGTTAAGTGCTGTGGAGTCAGTTCTGACTCATAGCAACCTTTTAAAGGGTTTCCAAGGAGCAGATGGTGAGTTTGAACCACCAACCTTGAGGTCCAAATGACCTGTGTTCCAGCGCTTATCCTGCAGCACTACACCAGTATCACATTGTTGTTGTTAAGTGCCGACAAGTTGATTCTGATCCATAGAGACCCTGTATAGGGTTTCCGAGGAGCAGCTGGTGAGTTTAAACTGCCAATCTTGTGGTTCAAACCATCTTTGCAGTCCACTGCATTAGCCACACCAGGATTCCATTGTTGTTGTTAAGGCTGTGGAGTCAATTCTGCCCCATAATGATCCTGTATAGGGTTTCTAAGGAGCAGCTGGTGAGCTGGAACCACAGACCTTACAGTTTAAATGACTTTTGATTTTGCAGTCTGATGCATTAACCCACAGCACCACACCAGGACTCCAGGACTCCATTGTTCTTGTTAAGTACCATGGAGTCCGTCCTGACTCATAGCAACCCTGCACAGGGTTTCTGAGGCTGTAAATCTTTACAGAAGCAGAAAGCCTCATCTTTCTCCTGGGAACGGCTGGTAGTTTCGAACCGCCATCCTTGAAGTTAGCAGCCCGATTCGTAACCACTACGCTACCAGAGCTCCTTGTTGTTGTTGTTGGTAAGTGCCATCAAGTCGGTTCAGACCCACAGCGACCTTGGATAGGGTTTCCGAGGAACAGCTGGTGAGCTTGAACTGCCAACCTTGCAATTCAAACGTCTTTGCAGTCTGGCTCAGTAACCCATAGCACCACACCAGGACTCCTTAGGGGATGAGTTAATTGAATGTTTAACCAAATATTTGGTGTTGTTAGGTAACATCAAGTTGGTACTGACTCATAGCTACTCTATGCACAATAAAGCCAAATATGGCAGGTTAATTTTTAAGTTGTACTGCTAATTTTGTTCTGCTCCTGAATGAGGTTATAAATATCCAAATGGCCCTTGAGGGGAAAAAAAAAAAAAAAAAGATCCCCCATCCCTGCTACATAGGGTTTCTAAGGCTGTAAATCTTTATGGGAGCAAAAAGCCTCATCTTTTTTCCGAGGATCGACTGGTAGATTTGAACTGCTGACCTTGTGTTAGCAAATCAACTTGTAACCCAGTATGCCACCAGGACTCCTTTACATTGATAGTACCTATGAGATAATTCTAGCATCTTTACTCTTTCTTCAGTCACCTGCAAAATTACCTTTTGTAATTAAAATTTTATCTCTCTTTCTCTGCCTTTGCTTATTTACATTCAAGTTGGGTTGACTTTTAATTAGCAGCCATTATGCATACCAGGTAATGTGCTAGATGCTGATGCTTCAAAAAAGAGGGTGATGGGGACCTTGAACTCAAGGAAATTCTATTGAGGAATAAGATTCATTTTGGGATTTGATTATCAACTCTATCTTTGCTGATCTGATGACTCTAAGTAAGTAGTTTACAATATTAGTTTCTTACTTTGTAAAATGTTGTTAGTTTTTAGGTACTGTCAAGTCAATTCTGATCCATAGTGACCCTATGCACAATGTCTGATCTTACACCATCCTCACAGCTGTTGTCAAGCCTGAGCCCATTGTAAAATAGGAGTAATCAAACTACACTATGTAACTACTTAGCATGAAAACTGTTACATAGTAAGGACTGGTGTGGTACTGTAGGATCAACAGTAGACTTCAAACCACAAGGTCAGCAGTTCAAACCCACCAACTGCTATGTGGAATCCCTGTATAGAGGGTCGCTGTAAGTCAAAATTGACTCGAAGACACTTAACAGCAACAGCAACAACAATGCTATTATTAAAACTGGAAAGAAAAATAGAGCTCATAAGGTAGAGGGATATACTTGATATGGTAAAGGTCTAGGATTTTATCCTCTAACAGGGATGTGACATTTACAGAAGTAACAGTGTCATTAGTTTTCCAGTTTATATTGATCACTGAAGCAGTTCAATGAATTATAACTTGAAGCGGACAACCTCTTTAACAAGAAGTCAGTTTTGAAATGGTTGATCCAACCCAGGCAAAGGATAATGAAGACTGGGAGTGGGACAGTGGTTGTAAGGAGGGAGACAAAATATGGTGAGGCAGTTAAAATACAGTGGCAATTACAATGGTGTGGTGTTGTAGGATGAGCACTGGACTATAAAGTCAGGTTGAACTGTAAGGTTAACAGTTCAAACTCACCAGCTGATCCTTGGAAAACCTGTACAGGGTCGCTATGAGTCAGAATTGACTCGATGGCACTTAACAACAATGAATGATTGAATGTGAAAGATGAAGAAGAGCAGATTTATTATTTTTTTATTTTCTGTCTTAGGTAGATAGTGGAGCCATTAGCTGAGATAAGGAACACACATGGAGCAACAGGTTAGATGGAGTGTAGTGGGCCATAGGATGAGTTTAGCTTAGAAATGCTGAGCTTTCAGTGTCTTTGGGATTTCTGATAGTTTATGTGCAGTAGCTTGTGAATAAAGATTGAAAAGATATAAAAATACAGACAGGAATTAAACCATTAAGGAGAGCATTTTAAGAGAGAGGTCAGTAGGTCAAGAGTGAAAACCTGGGGTATGTCAGAATTTAAGGGCTGAGCAGGAGGAAAGGAATGAAATGGAGTGTTAACAAAGATAAAGAGGAAATAGTAGACAACAAGGTACTAAGATGGCCATGGAAACGCAGGGTGTTGAAAGAGTTTCAAAAATAGTTACCTCTGAGATGTAGAGAGTGGTTTTGTAAGATAAGGCACAAGGAGTTGGGATTAGATCTTGCAATGTGGAATTCTTCAGTGATTTTGTGACCTTACCAATGCCTGCCTTGAGTGAAGTGGTGAAGCCAAAGCTAGGTTGCAGTTCACTGAGAAGTGAATCAGAGAAGAAACAGCAAATGTTGACTATGCTTTCAGTTAGTTTGGCAAGAATGAAAGAAAAGGGAGGGGGCTGTAGCTAAAAGTAAATACTAGATTTAATAGAAAAAGTAAGAGAAAATGAAGTTAAGGGAAAGGAGATTGTTTATCACCAATAATAGTTATGTTTATTATTGACTACATGCTGGATATTATTCTAAATTCTTTATACACATTAACTCTTTGAATCTGCAGTGTCCTTTACGGTATTATTAGTAATACTATCTGCCTTTATATCAGACCAGAACACTTGAGGTAGTGAAAGATGTAGAATCTGCCCAATGTCAGTTACCAAATTAATGACAGAACAGAATTCTGAACCCAGGTACTCTGGCTGCAGAGCCTGTTTCTATGTTCTTAGCCATTATACCATTATACCTCTATCATGGATGGCGCCTGTGGGCGAGGACCCCTCATATCAGATAGACAGACTAATTACAAAAACTACTTTGGGGTCTAGTGTAGCTCAAAAATATTTGTCGAATAAATCAATTACAGTTAAAATCCCTTGCAGTCTAGTAGTAGCAAATTTGTTTTAACTTGATAGTATCAGGATATTTGTTCATCTGTCCTCACTTTCTAACCATCTCAAGTTCTAATTCTTTCATAAAGTTTTTCCTGCTAGCTCTGGCTTTTTTCGTTACCTTTATTTACCCCCCATAGTTTTTATTATTTATACCATGTGTTTTAGCCTTTAATTACATTCTTAAATTTCCCTCTAATTAAATTGTTTATATAATTCTTCACAAATAGCTTGTGTCTAAAGAAACCAAAGTACCCTCTTTTCTATCTCCTATGGCATCCAGCCCAGATTCCCATTCTTTATTTTTAATCAGGTTTTACCTAGTTTATTGCTACCATTGGGATTATTTTAACATTATAACATTTTCCCTTATATTCTGGCTTAAATTGTGTAGCTGTTTGTATTGAGGTCCCAAATTGCTGTAATTGTTTATTAACATCTTTTGCTACATGTGAATATTAAATTCCCAATATATATTTTCATTTCAGGATACCTAAGATTCTTTAAAACATAGCAGTAGTTGTTTCTATTAACTATTGTAATGGCTAAATACAAAAGAGCTTTGTTTTGAAATGATTTTATAGGATTTTCGTTCTCTTTTTAAATAGCAAATAACATACTCTTTTCTTCACACTGTATAACTACATACCATTTACCTTCCATGCTTCTCTCTCTCCTCTTCCACGTATACATTTCAACTGTACATTTCTTCCTTTCTCTTTCCCTCTCTTTCATTTGTCTCATCATCCACCACTCCCCAATTACACTATCCCTAGTTTGCTTGTTTTTTGTTTTTTGCTTATCTCTTTTTCTCCCTTTCTATGTAGACACCTTTCTTGAATAGTGTTTCTCTTCATTTCTTTTTGCCAGGTTGTGAAATTTTAATCTATCTCTCTACTAAAGCTGTCTGTTCTTAGTCATGAAATACACCAGACCCTCTAATTACTGACCTGGTCCAAGAGTAGGCTGTAGTGTGGAAGCTGACTGGGCTACCTAATTTACATATCACTGTGCAGTAATTAACAGAGGCTGCAAGAAAAAGGTGGGGGTTTAGATATTGAATTGGGGAAGGCTTGTTTTTCATAGCATTTTATTTAGGCTTAAATTTCTTCGATAATAAGGGTAAGAAGACAGAATTGCATTTCTTTATCTATTTGTCTTATAATCTGGGACTACTCAGATATTCAGTGAGTACTTTTTTAAAAGATTATGATTTCCCCCACTCTAAGACTAAAATTCAAAGGGAACACATGAGCAGGCTAGCTTGCTGGTAACCACACTGGTCTACTGGTGAGCGGAAGGGGGGTAAAGGCAGCAATGAAAAATGGGCTGAGCTCAACCATGTTCCATAGACTCCCATTGATCTGGAGATGAGAGAGAGAAGAGGAAAGGCGAGACTGTCCAAAGTGTACTGAGACTTGGGAACACCTGAGCCCATGGACAAGGACATAGCCGCAGAGGGCTAGAACTGAGAGTGAAGCATCCAGCTGATAGGAAGTGAGGGGAGATGCACAAGAAGACCCAAACTTGCAGATAGTAACCACTTGTTCTAGCCTATGTTGTTGTTGTTGTTAAGTGCCGTCGAGTCGGTTCCGACCCATAGCGACCCTGTACAGGGTTTCCGAGGGTGTAAATCTTTACGGGAGTAGAAAGCCTCATCTTTCTCCCGCGGAGTGGCTGGTAGTTTCAAACTGCTGACCTTAAGGTTATGCTACCAGATAGCTTGATAATCAGAACTCAACTAGAGGAAGATTTAAAAAAAAAAATTGATAAAGGAAATGAGGGCAAATTGCCAAAATTTGATGAACTTGACCTATACTCATAGAGGTAGTCACTCAAAATACCAATAGAGAGGGAAGGAGTTTTCACATCAAGTATCAGTGCTATCCTCTCTGAATACAGGGTAGATATGGATGGGCAGCTTAGACATTGACAACCCAAAATGAGGGGTGGTAAAGGCACAAAGTGACTGGCTTGCAAGTTTTCAAGAGGGAGCCTAGTTTCAGAGGGTGCAGGGGAAGGTAGAATCTCCACTGAGTGGTTTCCAACCTGCCTAGATGGGTCTGGTAAAAAGAGATGGGGATAAGATTCTTATGATTCAATAGTGAGTAATTGTTATCAAGACTAATTGCGATATCACAATTGTAAAGGTAGAAGTTTTGTAACAAAAGTGGGGGAGTAGTTAATCTTACAGTCCAGAAACAGAGGCCCCTAGGATCATCAAGGGAGAAGAGCACAAACAGAATGCGGGACCTTAACCAGTGAAGAAGTGGCACTGGAGATGGAGGCAGAGATGGGGACATAGAGAGAGGGAGCAGCTGAGGACTCCAGGTTCATAAGAAGAGAGGGACTGAGAGCTGGCAGCCAGGAGGCAGGCTTGCAGAATATACCCTTTGGTGGTTTAAATTATTATATATGCCTGAGTGTTTGAAAAAAAAAAGAGCTAAAATGAATAGAGAGAAATACTGTTAACTGATGGTATGTGTTGATTCCAACCCATAGTGATCCTGTATAGAGTTTCCAAGGAGCAGCTGGTGAACTTGAACCACCAAATTTGCAGTTCAAACAACTTTGCAGTCTGATGCATTAGCCCACAGCACCACAGGGATTATAATCATTGTAATGAAACAAAGTATATGATTCGTTGAAAGTAAAACTGATGATCTGCCCTGTAAACTTTCACTCAATTCACAATAAAAACGTAAAAAAATAAAGATTATGCTTTCCAAGTTGGGAGTTGACTATTTAATTTAGCAGTGTATCAGGAATTAATTTTTATTCCAGATAGAATTACTATAGATAAAGGTGCAGTATTGTTAGTAGTTGATGTTGAGCTACAGCTCATGGTGATGTTATGTATAACAAAGGTCTCCCGTTCCTATGTTATTTTCATGGTCATAAGTATGTTTAAGTCCATTGTCAACGGCTATTGTGCCAATCAATTTCATTGAGGATTTCTCTCATTTTTCGCTGACCCTCTGTTTTATCAACCATTATGTCCTTTTTCGATCTTTGCTGATGATGTGTCTAAAGTAAGCGAGTAATATCTCATCATTCTCGTTTCTAAAGAGCACTCTGGTTCTATTTCTTCTAAGACTGTTCCGTTTATTCTTCTGGCAGTCCATCGTGTATACAATATTCATCACCAGCACCACAATTTGAATGCACCAATTCTAAATATGTTTGTAACATATCGTTAAATAGCAGTTAACTTTAACATATTTACCGCATACACTGTTATAGTTGTTAAGGGTTTCCTTACTCAGTGAGCCAAGAAATCGATTTTTTATTTGGCAGCAGAGACGAGATCTCCCATTTTCATGTTTAATTGGAAGGCTAAAGCCTGGTTTAAAAATGCAAGTTTACTATAGAACTACATACCAGGGGACTTAAAAGGCTTGTGGGAAAATTCCATTATCTTGTCATTCAATTTTTCCATGAAGTTTTGAAGCCCCCTCTTCTGAGATAGACAACCACCTGTATTTTTTTCTAATTGAAAAATTTTCTAAAGGACAGACTCTGGGAGAATTATTTCCATAACTGGTTTTTTTTTGTATGGGAACAAAGTTTAGGGCTTCCTTTTCTCGAACCATGTTTTCTCTCACACTCAAACAAGAAGACTAGATGGACTTAAGAATTTGGATTCTCTTCCACAGGTTTTCGGTCACTGGATGCATGTCTCAAATTTCTGATTTGTAAAATGAGGACATAATTCTTCAGTGCTGATTCACTAACCTGATCTTATGCTATGGGTAAGGACCTGGAGTAGGAGCTACAGGGGATAAAAAACAACTCAGATAAGTATATTCCCTCAAGGAATGTTAGTCTAGAAGAATTTTAGTTTATGATTTACTGAACTACAGTACCCATCTCTCTGATATGACTTAGGATGAAAGCAAAAGTTGACCTTTCTCCAGCAGCATTTAGCTATTGCTCCTATTGAATGGATTTATAAAGTAAACTCCTGGATCACTACATAGAGAGCTGCTGATTGCCAGTTACTGGACCCTTTGGGAAACTTGGAAGTCAGGTGTTTAGCACTCTATGTGCAGGTGGGTGTTCTCCTCAGGGCATCCCACACAGAGGCCGCCCCACACTGGAGTTCCCAATCACCATAGTAGTTTCTAAAATGTAGTAATTAAACTCATTACATTCAATGTTCTAGTTAAAGCATTATGAGAATATTTAATTTACTCCAGAGTGCAAACCATTATTATGCTTGAAAATACTTGGTTTTGGGATTTTACTTTTACCCCCAAAATGGCTTGAGAAAAATAATGTGAATTAAAAGTTTATTTTTTAAAATCAAAGGAGGTAATCAGATGCCTGTTTATTTTAAGCATACACCTCAAGCTTCTAATATTGTCAACATTTACATTCTAATTGTGATAGTTAAGGTTTTGTGTCAACTTTGCTGGGCCTGAATTCTTAGTGTGTTAGCAGTTAAGATGTACTAATCCCCTTCATGATGAGACCTAATATAATATAATCATTCTTAGGATGTGATTTGATGTGATCAGCCTTGATCTGATGTAATTATCCTATGTATTGTAAATCCTCACTTCTGTGATGTTAATAGGCCATATACAATCTACAGGGTTAGGTTGTATCTTCAGTCAATTTATTTTGAGATATAAAAGAGATGAAAGAAGCAAGCAGCACTCAGAGGGACCTACTTCCACCAAGAAAGCAGAGCCAGGAATGGAGTGCATCCTTTGGGGTCCCTACTCTGTGAAGCTCCTAGATCCAAAGAAAGATTGATGCCAAGATACATGGCATGCTGGGCCTACAGATGCTGAAAGGAGACAACAAAGTCGACAAAGAGGGTAAACTTTCCCTAGAGCCAGGGTTCAGGCTTTGGTCTTCTGGTCTCCTAAACTGTGAGAGAATAAATTTCTGTTTCTTAAAGCCATGCACTTGTGGTATTTCTGTTATAGCAGCATTAGATAACTAACACACACATACATGGAAGGAAAACATTATACCCGGTCTTTCATGGACCTTAAAATATTTCACCTGATCGTCTAATTCAGTTGATTTTCTCAAGACTTGTGAAAAATGTCTCTTTTCTTCAACAAGAGCATGGTGCTTCAGAGTGAAAGCTAAGGGGTTCCTATTAGAAGGTCCTGGATAGAGCATGTTATCCAGGAGAAAATGTGTAACAGAACTCAAATCACAAAAAATACCAGACTTACTCATTGGATAGAGACTGATGGAACCCTGAAACAATGTTCTTTGGTCGCCCTTCAGGTCTGGATGAAACTGAACTCACTTCCATGGCTCAATTTTCGGCCAAGCAATAGATAGGCATATAGAGGGGACAACAACAATAGTGAAGTATGCACGCCACAAAATGGTCCACTGTTGAGATCAGTGGGTGGGATAAAAGAATGTTATATTGAGAGGATTGCAATCATTGAGATGAAATGAAGTATATAATTTGTTGAATGTAAAACGCATCATCTTCTCTGTAAACCTTCACTGTATTTACAATAAAAAAAGTTTTGTTTTTTATTTTTAAAAAAAGGGTGTTCATTGTGATCTCTTAAGATGCTCTCAGTCCATTTCTTTACGCCTTTATCCTTGGCTTCAAATGGATTTCAGAACCATATCATCTGTCAGGTTAAAGAAATAAACTCTTGTTAAGTGCCGTCGAGTAGGTGCCAACTCATAGCGACTGTTTGAACCACCAACCTTGCATTTCAAATTGACCTTGAGTTTGAGTGCTTATCCTTCAGTGCCGCATCAGGGCCTCATCGTTCTCCCGCGAAACGGCTGGTAGTTTCGAACTGCTGACTGTGAGGTTAGCAACCCAACTGGCAACCGTTATGCTACTAGAAGTATTGTTGTTGTTATGTGCTGTGGAGTTGGTTCCGACTCATAGCGACCCTGTACAGGGTTTCCGAGGCTGGAAATCTTTAGTTTTGAACTTATGACCTTGCGGCTCACAGCCCAATTTGTAACCAGTACGCTACCAGAGCTCCGCGGGAGAAAGATGAGGCTTTCTACTCCCGTAAAGATTTACACCCTCGGAAACCCTGTACAGGGTCGCTATGGGTCGGACCCGACTCGACGGCACTTAACAACAAACAACAACAACGCTACCAGAGCTCCTTAGGTAAGGTTAAATTAGTTTTAAATTTATTGTGCCCAATGATAAAAACCATTTATTTCTGTTTTGCCTAATCAAAAGGAAAAAGGTAGAGAAGGTGAATGACAATACATATGACTTTTGGGGAACTCACTTATAACCTTATAACCTTCATCATAGAATCCTGAACTCAAGGTACAACTATTCTTATTCATGCAGTCCTTGACAACTAGAAGAAATGACAGACATTTACTTTAGGGACAACAATTGTACCAAGTTTTAACATTCAAGTTGAGCATCTAAATATTTTATCCCAGAAAAAAGCCAAGTGAGTTCCTTTACACTCAGATCCACCAAGAAATGTACATAATGGGATGGGTTTGAATCAGCTCATAGGATCAGCCATCTTAGTCAGAGAGTCCTACTTTAATCTGGCACTGAGTTGATCCTCAGTACTTTGAAAAGTAGAGCGTGAAACACACAAGGAAAAGTAGCCAGTCTTCATGTTTGTGCCAGTCACGTTGACTTCTGGACAATCACCCAGGCCACCAGTTTGGTTTGACCATACCACAGTAGCCCGTTATCCCTTACTTTCAAGCAAATGGCCTTGGAAGGTGGAAGTGAGAGTTTCACAGTATCTCTAACAGGAAAGATTTCCTTACATGGTTCCAGAGGGTTTGCTTCCCATGTTGGATTTAATAAATGACTTTGCAAATTACAGTTCTAAACTAGTTGGGTCATGCTGCTGAAAGTTGTTTTCCAGAGCTCGCAGATTTGAGGTTTTATTCCAAGCTTCAGGGTATAAAGTGGATATTAAAAATAAGTTTATGGATAGCACTTAGTGAGGTATCCTAGACAACAATAAACAAGAATAGTTTTGTTTTTTTTTTTTAGATCACATTGTACTGGAGAAAGCAGAATATTTCTTTAATTTGAGGTACCAAAAAAATCCAAATCTACTACTGTGAAATCGAATCTGACTCATAGTGACCCTATATGACAGAGCAGAATTGTCTCATAGGTTTCCAAAGCTATAAATCTTTATGGAAGCAGATTGCTTCATCTTTCTCTCATGGAGTAGTTGGTGGGCTTGAACTACCAACCGTTAGGTTAGCAGCTAAGTATTTTAGCCACTATGCCACCAGTCTCCTTCTCATTCAAGGGAAGATACCATAATTCACAATTGTTGTTAATGAAAAATCATACTTTTTTCCTCCAAAAAAGGTTAAGACCTGTAATTTCCCCCCCCCCCCCCCCCCCATTTCTTGTTGGTTCAAATTCCTTTTTCATATTGTAAGGTTAGTATAGGTTTGCAAAGCACATGCTGATATATTGAAAGACCTCTTCACAATAAATGTACTATGGAAGTGTTATGTTTGCTTCTAGGACCTCATGTAAAGCTAGAGGTTGCTCTAGAATAAGTGTTTGGGTATGGTATGGAAATTTAAATATTACAAGGACTGAGTATCAGCTCTGGAAATGTGAAGGAAGGGAGAATAGGGGAGAATTCAAAAGGAAAGCCTGAGTTTTCAGTCCCTTATGGCCTTCTGGTAGGCAAAAGACATGAAAGAGTAAAAATTTTTGTAGGTTTTGAGCAGGTATGACCATGACCGAGAAGAAGTCAATTAATTCCGATTTAAGGAGATGGGATAAACAAATGAACTTGGAACCTGTTTGGACTTTAGGAGAGAGATACAGACAAAGGGATGACAATTACCATGATAGAAGTGATGGATGAAACAATAATAAAGGTGCTGGGAGATGAGTGTAGGGAGAGATGTTACAGGAATATTGGTACCTGAAAGACAAGAGGGAAAAGAGAGTCTTGGGAGAGACAAGAGAAAGGGTAGGACAATACAGCATCCAATACATGAAGGAATTTCAAAGAAGCATCGTAGTGTGGTGAGAGTGTTACAAAGAAGACAGATGAAAATGTACACTAAGAAAGAGATAATGTAGATGGTTCCTATAAAGCAGGAAGTCACAGGACATAGAATAAAACTCAATCACCTAGAATGGTGATTCTACAGCACCATGTGTTAAAACATTCAGTTTCATAGGAAAAAAACAAGATTTCCTTTTGTTGTTGTTGCTATTCTTAGGTGCTGTCCAGTCGGTTCTGACTCAATGAGTCTATGCACAATAGAATGAAACCATTGTGTACCATCTTCACACTTGTTACATGTGGGCCTATCGCTGTTGCCACTGACTCAATCCCTCTCGTTGGGGTGTCTGCCTCTTTTTGCTGACCCTCCACTTTACCAAGCATGCTATTCTTCTTCAGGGACTGATCCCGGTGCATACATTATAATAGTATTAACTGGTCTTTGTTGTAGGTGGATGGGTATTATCCTATCACAGACAAGATTGTACTTCAAGATGGATCTGGAAATACTCTTTTTAATGACAAATGTAATGCCATTCCTCTTCACCTTGTCATTCCTGGCATAGTAAACCATATAATTATCCAATTCACAATGCACAGTACCAGTCCATTTTAGTTCACTGTTACTTAGGATATCAATCTTTATGTATTCCATTTCATTTTTGATGACTTCCAGTCTTTCTAGTCATTGTGGTTGTTACAAGTCGTCGAGTCGGTTCTGACCCATAGCTACCCTGTATAGGGTTTCCTAGGAGTAGCTGGTGATCTTGAATGACTGACCTTGTGGTCCAAACTGACTTGGCAGTCCAGTACATAAACTGACAGAATCAGAACAGGACTTCTGTAATTTTATGTTCCGATTATTAATGGATGTTTGCAGCTGTTTCTCCTCATTTTGAGTTGTGCCTCATCATCAAATGTAGGTTCCCAAAGCTTTACTCTATTCACTTCATTAGGGTCAACTCTACTTTGAGGTGGCATCTCCTCCCCAGACATATTTGAGTGTCTTCCACCTTTGAGTGGCTTATCTTCTAGCACTATATCTGACAATGTTTCCTTGCTATTCACGTGGTTTTTAGTGGCTATTCTTTCACAAATGATCTGCTTCGCCTTCCTAGTCTGTCTTATTCTGGAAGCTCCTTTGAAATTGGTACACAGTGGGTGACCCTGCCTATATTTAAAATACCTGTGGCATAGCTTCCAGCCTCAGAGCAACAGAGAAGTCTCTACAGAACAACAAACTTAACAGAGTGTGGTATTGTAGGGTATTATGTTGTTACGTGGCTAAAGTGCCGCAGAATCATTTATGACTCATAGTGACTCTGTATAAGGTTTCCAAGGATCCACTGGTAGGTTTGAACCATCAACCTTGTGGTTAGCCTACAGTGCCACATCAGGACTTCTGCTCTTAATCCTCTTACTGGTTTATCACATCAAATCACATCATAGAAAATCATCACATAACTGCTACATCATTAGTAACTGTCAAACCACTGAGAATCATGAGCCAGCTAAATTTACGCATATTTTGTTGTTGTTGTTGTCAGGTGCCATCGAGTCGGAAACGACTCATAGCGACCCCATGCACAGCAGAACGAAACAATGTCCTATCCTGGGCCAACCTCACTACCGCCGCCATACTTGATGCCATCAATGATGCCACCTGGCTGATCCATCTTATTGGGGGTCTTCCTGTCTTTCTCTGATCCTCCATCTTACCCAGCATGACATCCTTTTCCAGCGACTGTTCCCTCCTGATAATATGTCCAAAGTATGAGAGACGAA